>NW_027308369.1:0-119553 GCF_047496885.1 Scyliorhinus torazame | reverse complement strand
GAGGTAATGCATTTTGGAAGGGCTAATGCAGGTAGGGAATATACAGTGAATGGTAGAACCCTCAAGAGTATTGAAAGTCAAAGAGATCTAGGAGTACAGGTCCACAGATCACTGAAAGGGGCTACACAGGTGGAGAAGGTAGTCAAGAAGGCATACGGCATGCTTGCCTTCATTGGCCGGGGCATTGAGTATAAGAATTGGCAAGTCATGTTGCAGCTGTATAGAACCTTAGTTAGGCCACACTTGGAGTATAGTGTTCAATTCTGGTCGCCACACTACCAGAAGGATGTGGAGGCTTTAGAGAGGGTGCAGAAGAGATTTACCAGAATGTTGCCTGGTATGGAGGGCATAAGCTATGAGGAGCGATTGAATAAACTCGGTTTGTTCTCACTGGAACGAAGGAGGTTGAGGGGCGACCTGATAGAGGTATACAAAATTATGAGGGGCATAGACAGAGTGGATAGTCAGAGGCTTTTCCCCAGGGTAGAGGGGTCAATTACTAGGGGGCATAGGTTTAAGGTGAGAGGGGCAAAGTTTAGAGTAGATGTACGAGGCAAGTTTTTTACGCAGAGGGTAGTGGGTGCCTGGAACTCACTACCGGAGGAGGTAGTGGAGGCAGGGACGATAGGGACATTTAAGGGGCATCTTGACAAATATATGAATAGGATGGGAATAGAAGGATACGGACCCAGGAAGTGTAGAAGATTGTAGTTTAGTCGGGCAGTATGGTCGGCACGGGCTTGGAGGGCCGAAGGGCCTGTTCCTGTGCTGTACATTTCTTTGTTCTTTGTTTTGTTTGAGTGTGGGTGAGTGAGTGTGGGTGAGTGAGTGAGTGAGTGTGAGTGGGTGAGTGTGGGTGAGTGAGTGTGGGTGAGTGTGGGTGGGTGAGGGTGGGTGAGTGAGTGAGTGTGGGTGAGTGAGTGAGTGAGGGTGAGTGAGTGAGTGTGGGTGAGTGAGTGAGTGAGTGAGTGAGTGAGTGAGTGAGTGAGTGAGGGTGGGTGAGTGAGTGAGTGAGTGAGTGAGTGAGTGAGTGAGTGTGGGTGAGTGAGTGAGTGAGTGAGTGAGTGTGGGTGAGTGAGTGTGGGTGAGTGTGGGTGAGTGAGTGAGTGAGTGAGTGAGGTGGGTGGGTGAGGGTGGGTGAGTGAGTGAGTGTGGGTGAGTGAGTGTGGGTGAGTGAGTGAGTGTGGGTGAGTGAGTGAGTGAGTGAGTGAGTGAGTGTGGGTGAGTGAGTGTGGGTGAGTGAGTGAGTGAGTGAGTGAGTGTGGGTGAGTGAGTGAGTGTGGGTGAGTGAGTGAGTGAGTGAGGGTGAGTGAGTGAGTGAGTGAGTGAGTGAGTGAGTGAGGGTGGGTGAGGGTGAGTGAGTGAGTGAGTGAGTGTGGGTGAGTGAGTGTGGGTGAGTGAGTGAGTGAGTGTGGGTGAGTGAGTGAGTGAGGGTGAGTGAGTGAGTGAGTGAGTGAGTGAGTGAGTGAGTGAGGGTGGGTGAGGGTGAGTGAGTGAGTGAGTGAGTGAGTGTGGGTGAGTGAGTGTGGGTGAGTGTGAGTGGGTGAGTGAGTGAGTGAGTGAGTGAGTGAGTGAGTGAGAGTGTGGGTGAGTGAGTGTGGGTGAGTGAGTGTGGGTGAGTGAGTGTGGGTGAGTGTGAGTGGGTGAGTGTGAGTGGGTGAGTGAGTGAGTGTGGGTGAGTGAGTGTGTGTGGGTGAGTGAGTGTGTGGGTGAGTGAGTGAGTGAGTGTGGGTGAGTGAGTGAGTGTGGGTGAGTGAGTGTGGGTGAGTGAGTGTGGGTGAGTGAGTGAGTGTGAGTGAGTGAGGGAGTGAGTGTGGGTGAGTGAGTGTGGGTGAGTGAGTGTGGGTGAGTGAGTGTGGGTGAGTGAGTGTGGGTGAGCGTGAGTGGGTGAGTGTGAGTGGGTGAGTGAGTGAGTGTGGGTGAGTGAGTGAGTGTGGGTGAGTGAGGGTGGGTGGGTGGGTGGGTGAGTGAGTGAGTGAGTGAGTGAGTGAGTGATTGTGTGAGTGAGTGAGTGAGTGAGTGAGTGAGTGAGTGAGTGAGTGAGTGAGTGTGAGTGAGTGAGTGAGTGAGTGAGTGTGAGTGAGTGTGTGAGTGTGAGTGAGTGAGTGAGTGAGGGTGAGTGAGTGAGTGAGTGAGTGAGAGTGAGTGAGTGAGAGTGAGTGTGGGTGAGTGAGTGAGTGAGTGAGTGTGGGTGAGTGAGTGTGGGTGAGTGAGTGAGTGTGGGTGAGTGAGTGAGTGTGGGTGAGTGAGTGAGTGAGTGTGGGTGAGTGAGTGTGGGTGAGTGAGTGTGGGTGAGTGTGAGTGGGTGAGTGAGTGAGTGAGTGAGTGAGTGAGTGAGTGAGTGAGTGAGGGTGAGTGAGTGAGTGAGTGAGTGAGTGAGTGAGTGAGTGAGTGAGTGAGTGAGTGAGTGTGAGTGAGTGAGTGAGTGAGTGAGCGAGCGAGCGTGGGTGGGCGGGCGGGCGAGCGAGCGAGGGTGGGTGGGTGGGTGAGTGAGTGAGTGAGTGAGTGAGTGAGTGAGTGAGTGAGTGAGTGAGTGAGTGAGTGAGTGAGTGAGTGAGTGTGTGAGTGAGTGAGTGAGTGAGTGAGTGAGTGAGTGAGCGAGCGAGCGAGCGGGCGGGCGGGCGAATGAGTGAGTGAGTGAGTGAGTGAGTGTGGGTGAGTGAGTGTGGGTGAGTGAGTGTGGGTGAGTGTGGGTGAGTGAGTGTGGGTGGGTGAGTGTGGGTGAGTGTGGGTGAGTGAGTGTGGGTGGGTGAGTGTGGGTGAGTGAGTGTGGGTGAGTGAGTGTGGGTGAGTGTGGGTAAGTGTGGGTGAATGTGGGTGAGTGTGGGTGAGTGTGAGTGAGTGAGTGTGGGTGGGTGAGTGAGTGAGTGAGTGAGTGAGTGAGTGAGTGAGTGAGTGAGTGAGTGAGTGAGTGAGTGAGTGAGTGAGTGAGTGAGTGAGTGAGTGAGTGAGTGAGTGAGTGAGTGTGAGTGAGTGAGTGAGTGAGTGAGTGAGTGAGTGAGTGAGTGAGTGTGGGTGAGTGTGGGTGGGTGAGTGAGTGAGTGAGTGAGTGAGTGAGTGAGTGAGTGAGTGAGTGAGGGAGTGAGTGAGTGAGTGAGTGAGTGAGTGAGTGAGTGAGTGAGTGAGTGTGGGTGGGTGGGTGGGTGGGTGGCTGGGTGAGTGAGTGAGTGAGTGAGTGAGTGAGTGAGTGAGTGAGTGTGGGTGAGGGTGGGTGGGTGAGTGAGTGAGTGAGTGAGTGAGTGAGTGAGTGAGTGTGGGTGAGTGTGGGTGGGTGAGTGAGTGAGTGAGTGAGTGAGTGAGTGAGTGAGTGAGTGAGTGAGTGAGTGAGTGAGTGAGTGAGTGAGTGAGTGAGTGAGTGAGTGAGTGAGTGAGTGAGGGAGTGAGTGAGTGAGTGAGTGAGTGAGTGTGGGTGGGTGGGTGGGTGGGTGGCTGGGTGAGTGAGTGAGTGAGTGAGTGAGTGAGTGAGTGAGTGAGTGAGGGAGTGAGTGAGTGAGTGAGTGAGTGAGTGAGTGAGTGAGTGTGGGTGGGTGGGTGGGTGGGTGAGTGAATGAGTGAGTGAGTGAGTGAGCGAGCGAGCGAGTGTGGGTGAGTGAGTGTGAGTGAGTGAGGGAGTGAGTGTGGGTGAGTGAGTGTGGGTGAGTGAGTGTGGGTGAGTGAGTGTGGGTGAGTGTGGGTGAGCGTGAGTGGGTGAGTGTGAGTGGGTGAGTGAGTGAGTGTGGGTGAGTGAGTGAGTGTGGGTGAGTGAGGGTGGGTGGGTGAGTGAGTGAGTGAGTGAGTGAGTGAGTGTGTGAGTGAGTGAGTGAGTGAGTGAGTGAGTGAGTGAGTGAGTGAGTGAGTGTGAGTGAGTGAGTGAGTGAGTGTGAGTGAGTGAGTGAGTGTGAGTGAGTGAGTGAGTGAGGGTGAGTGAGTGAGTGAGTGAGTGAGAGTGAGTGAGTGAGAGTGAGTGTGGGTGAGTGAGTGAGTGAGTGAGTGTGGGTGAGTGAGTGTGGGTGAGTGAGTGAGTGTGGGTGAGTGAGTGAGTGTGTGGGTGAGTGAGTGAGTGAGTGTGGGTGAGTGAGTGTGGGTGAGTGAGTGTGGGTGAGTGAGTGTGGGTGAGTGAGTGAGTGAGTGTGGGTGAGTGAGTGTGGGTGAGTGAGTGTGGGTGAGTGTGAGTGGGTGAGTGAGTGAGTGAGTGAGTGAGTGAGGGAGGGTGGGTGGGTGAGTGAGTGAGTGAGTGAGTGAGTGAGTGAGTGTGGGTGAGTGTGGGTGGGTGGGTGGGTGAGTGAGTGAGTGAGTGAGTGAGTGAGTGAGTGAGTGAGTGAGTGAGTGAGTGAGTGAGTGAGTGAGTGAGTGAGTGAGTGAGTGAGTGAGTGAGTGAGTGAGTGAGTGAGTGAGTGAGTGAGTGAGTGAGTGTGGGTGGGTGGGTGGGTGGCTGGGTGAGTGAGTGAGTGAGTGAGTGAGTGAGTGAGTGAGTGAGTGAGTGAGTGAGTGAGTGAGTGAGTGAGTGAGTGAGTGAGTGAGTGAGTGAGTGAGTGAGTGAGTGTGGGTGGGTGGGTGGGTGAGTGAATGAGTGAGTGAGTGAGTGAGCGAGCGAGCGAGTGTGGGTGAGTGAGTGTGAGTGAGTGAGGGAGTGAGTGTGGGTGAGTGAGTGTGGGTGAGTGAGTGTGGGTGAGTGAGTGTGGGTGAGTGTGGGTGTGTGGGTGAGTGTGAGTGGGTGAGTGTGAGTGAGTGAGGGTGAGTGAGTGAGTGAGGGTGAGTGAGGGTGAGTGAGTGAGTGAGTGAGTGAGGTGAGTGAGTGAGTAAGTGTGAGTGAGTGAGTGAGTGAGTGAGTGTGAGTGAGTGAGTGAGTGAGTGAGTGTGGGTGAGTGAGTGTGGGTGAGTGAGTGTGGGTGAGTGAGTGTGGGTGAGTGTGAGTGGGTGGGTGGGTGAGTGTGAGTGGGTGGGTGGGTGAGTGGGTGAGTGGGTGGGTGGGTGGGTGGGTGGGTGGGTGGGTGAGTGAGTGAGTGAGTGAGTGAGTGAGTGAGAGTGAGTGAGTGAGTGAGTGAGTGAGTGATTGAGTGAGTGAGAGTGAGTGAGTGAGTGAGTGAGTGAGCGTGGGTGAGTGAGTGAGTGAGTGAGTGATTGAGTGAGTGAGAGTGAGTGAGTGAGTGAGTGAGGGCGAGTGAGTGAGTGAGTGAGTGTGGGTGGGTGAGTGTGAGTGGGTGAGTGAGTGTGGGTGAGTGTGAGTGGCTGAGTGTGGGTGAGTGTGGGTAAGTGTGGGTGAATGTGGGGGAGTGTGGGTGAGGGTGAGTGAGTGTGATTGAGTGAGTGTGGGTGAGTGAGTGTGTGGGTGAGTGAGTGTGGGTGAGTGAGTGAGTGTGTGGGTGAGTGAGTGTGGGTGAGTGAGTGAGTGAGGTGGGTGGGTGAGTGTGGGTGAGTGAGTGTGGGTGAGTGAGTGAGTGTGTGGGTGAGTGAGTGTGGGTGAGTGAGTGAGTGAGGTGGGTGGGTGAGTGTGGGTGAGTGAGTGTGGGTGAGTGAGTGTGGGTGGGTGAGGATGGGTGGGTGTGGGTGAGTGAGTGAGTGAGTGTGGGTGAGTGTGAGTGAGTGAGTGAGTGAGTGAGTGTGGGTGGGTGTGGGTGGGTGAGTGAGTGTGGGTGGGTGAGGGTGGGTGAGTGAGTGAGTGAGTGAGTGAGTGTGGGTGGGTGTGGGTGGGTGGGTGAGTGAGTGTGGGTGGGTGTGGGTGGGTGAGTGAGTGTGGGTGGGTGTGGGTGGGTGAGTGAGTGTGGGTGGGTGAGGGTGGGTGAGTGAGTGAGTGAGGTGGGTGGGTGAGTGTGGGTGAGTGAGTGTGTGAGTGAGGTGGGTGAGTGAGTGTGGGTGGGTGAGGGTGGGTGAGTGAGTGAGTGAGGTGGGTGGGTGAGTGTGGGTGAGTGAGTGTGTGAGTGAGGTGTGTGAGTGAGGTGGGTGGGTGAGGGTGGGTGAGTGAGTGAGTGAGGTGGGTGGGTGAGTGTGGGTGAGTGAGTGAGTGAGTGAGGTGGGTGGGTGAGGGTGGGTGAGTGAGTGAGGGTGGGTGAGGGTGGGTGAGTGTGGGTGAGTGAGTGTGGGTGAGTGAGTGTGGGTGAGTGAGTGTGGGTGGGTGAGGGTGGGTGAGTGTGGGTGAGTGAGTGTGGGTGAGTGAGTGAGTGTGGGTGAGTGAGTGAGTGAGTGTGGGTGAGTGAGTGTGGGTGGGTGAGTGTGGGTGAGTGAGTGTGGGTGGGTGAGGATGGGTGGGTGTGGGTGAGTGAGTGAGTGAGTGTGGGTGAGTGTGAGTGAGTGAGTGAGTGAGTGAGTGAGTGTGGGTGGGTGTGGGTGGGTGAGTGTGGGTGAGTGTGGGTGAGTGAGTGTGGGTGGGTGAGTGAGTGAGTGTGGGTGAGTGAGTGAGTGTGGGTGAGTGTGGGTGAGTGTGAGTGGGTGAGTGAGTGAGGGTGAGTGAGTGAGGGTGAGTGTGTGAGGGTGGGTGAGGGTGGGTGAGGGTGGGTGAGGGTGGGTGAGTGAGTGAGTGGGTGAGTGAGTGTGGGTGAGTGAGTGTGAGTGGGTGAGTGAGTGTGGGTGAGTGAGTGTGGGTGAGTGAGTGTGGATGAGTGAGTGTGGGTGAGTGAGTGTGGGTGAGTGAGTGTGGGTGAGTGAGTGAGTGTGAGTGAGTGAGTGTGGGTAGATGAGAGTGGGTGAGTGTGGGTGGGTGACTATGAGTGAGTGTGGGTGAGTGAGTGTGGGTGAGTGTGGGTGAGTGTGGGTGAGTGTGGGTGAGTGTGGGTGAGTGAGTGTGGGTGAGTGAGTGTGGGTGAGTGAGTGTGGGTAGATGAGAGTGGGTGAGTGTGAGTGGGTGAGTGTGTATACGTGAGTGTGTGTACGTGAGTGCGTGTACGTCAGTGTGTACGTCAGTGTGTGTACTTGAGTGCAAGTGGATGAGTGACTGCGAGTGGGTGAGTGACTGCGAGTGGGTGAGTGACTGCGAGTGGGTGAGTGACTGCGAGTGGGTGAGTGACTGCGAGTGGCTGAGTGTGAGTGGGTGAGTGTGTATACGTGAGTGTGTGTACGTGAGTGCGTGTACGTCAGTGTGTACGTCAGTGTGTGTACGTGAGTGCAAGTGGATGAGTGACTGCGAGTGGGTGAGTGACTGCGAGTGGGTGAGTGACTGCGAGTGGGTGAGTGACTGCGAGTGGGTGAGTGACTGCGAGTGGGTGAGTGACTGCGAGTGGATGAGTGACTGCGAGTGGGTGAGTGACTGCGAGTGGATGAGTGACTGCGAGTGGGTGAGTGAGTGCGAGTGGGTGAGTGACTGCGAGTGGGTGAGTGAGTGCGAGTGGGTGAGTGACTGCGAGTGGGTGAGTGAGTGAGTGTGGGTGAGTGAGTGTGGGTGAGTGAGTGTGGGTGAGTGAGTGTGGGTGAGTGTGAGTGGGTGAGTGTGAGTGGGTGGGTGGGTGAGTGTGAGTGGGTGGGTGGGTGAGTGGGTGAGTGTGAGTGGGTGAGTGTGAGTGAGTGAGTGAGGGTGAGTGAGTGAGGGTGAGTGAGGGTGAGTGAGTGAGTGAGTGAGGTGAGTGAGTGAGTGAGTGAGTGTGAGTGAGTGAGTGAGTGAGTGAGTGTGAGTGAGTGAGTGAGTGAGTGAGTGTGGGTGAGTGTGAGTGGGTGGGTGGGTGAGTGTGAGTGGGTGGGTGGGTGAGTGGGTGAGTGGGTGGGTGGGTGGGTGGGTGGGTGGGTGAGTGAGTGAGTGAGTGAGTGAGTGAGAGTGAGTGAGTGAGTGAGTGAGTGAGTGATTGAGTGAGTGTGAGTGAGTGAGTGAGTGAGTGAGCGTGGGTGAGTGAGTGAGTGAGTGAGTGATTGAGTGAGTGAGAGTGAGTGAGTGAGTGAGTGAGGGCGAGTGAGTGAGTGAGTGAGTGTGGGTGGGTGAGTGTGAGTGGGTGAGTGAGTGTGGGTGAGTGTGAGTGGCTGAGTGTGGGTGAGTGTGGGTAAGTGTGGGTGAATGTGGGGGAGTGTGGGTGAGGGTGAGTGAGTGTGATTGAGTGAGTGTGGGTGAGTGAGTGTGGGTGAGTGAGTGAGTGTGTGGGTGAGTGAGTGTGGGTGAGTGAGTGAGTGAGGTGGGTGGGTGAGTGTGGGTGAGTGAGTGTGGGTGAGTGAGTGAGTGAGGTGGGTGGGTGAGTGTGGGTGAGTGAGTGTGGGTGGGTGAGGATGGGTGGGTGTGGGTGAGTGAGTGAGTGAGTGTGGGTGAGTGTGAGTGAGTGAGTGAGTGAGTGAGTGAGTGTGGGTGGGTGTGGGTGGGTGAGTGAGTGAGTGAGGTGGGTGGGTGTGGGTGGGTGTGGGTGGGTGGGTGAGGGTGGGTGAGGGTGGGTGAGTGAGTGTGGGTGGGTGAGGGTGGGTGGGTGTGGGTGGGTGGGTGAGGGTGGGTGAGGGTGGGTGAGTGAGTGTGGGTGGGTGAGGGTGGGTGAGTGAGTGAGTGAGGTGGGTGGGTGAGTGTGGGTGAGTGAGTGTGTGAGTGAGGTGGGTGAGTGAGTGTGGGTGGGTGAGGGTGGGTGAGTGAGTGAGTGAGGTGGGTGGGTGAGTGTGGGTGAGTGAGTGTGTGAGTGAGGTGTGTGAGTGAGGTGGGTGGGTGAGGGTGGGTGAGTGAGTGAGGGTGGTGGGTGGGTGAGGGTGGGTGAGTGAGTGAGGGTGGGTGAGTGAGTGAGTGAGGTGGGTGGGTGAGGGTGGGTGAGTGAGTGAGGGTGGGTGAGGGTGGGTGAGTGTGGGTGAGTGAGTGTGGGTGAGTGAGTGTGGGTGAGTGAGTGTGGGTGGGTGAGGGTGGGTGAGTGTGGGTGAGTGAGTGTGGGTGAGTGAGTGAGTGTGGGTGAGTGAGTGAGTGAGTGTGGGTGAGTGAGTGTGGGTGGGTGAGTGTGGGTGAGTGAGTGTGGGTGGGTGAGGATGGGTGGGTGTGGGTGAGTGAGTGAGTGAGTGTGGGTGGGTGTGGGTGGGTGAGTGTGGGTGAGTGTGGGTGAGTGAGTGAGTGAGTGAGTGAGTGAGTGTGGGTGGGTGTGGGTGGGTGAGTGTGGGTGAGTGTGGGTGAGTGAGTGAGTGTGGGTGAGTGTGGGTGAGTGAGTGAGTGTGGGTGAGTGAGTGAGTGTGGGTGAGTGTGGGTGAGTGTGAGTGGGTGAGTGAGTGAGGGTGAGTGAGTGAGGGTGAGTGTGTGAGGGTGGGTGAGGGTGGGTGAGGGTGGGTGAGTGAGTGTGGGTGAGTGAGTGTGGGTGAGTGAGTGTGGATGAGTGAGTGTGGGTGAGTGAGTGTGGGTGAGTGAGTGTGGGTGAGTGAGTGAGTGAGTGGGTGAGTGTGGGTGGGTGACTATGAGTGAGTGAGGGTGAGTGAGTGTGGGTGAGTGTGGGTGAGTGTGGGTGAGTGTGGGTGAGTGTGGGTGAGTGAGTGTGGGTGAGTGAGTGTGGGTGAGTGAGTGTGGGTAGATGAGAGTGGGTGAGTGTGAGTGGGTGAGTGTGTATACGTGAGTGTGTGTACGTGAGTGCGTGTACGTCAGTGTGTGTACGTGAGTGCAAGTGGATGAGTGACTGCGAGTGGGTGAGTGAGTGCGAGTGGGTGAGTGACTGCGAGTGGGTGAGTGAGTGAGTGAGTGAGTGAGTGAGTGTGGGTGAGTGAGTGTGGGTGAGTGAGTGTGGGTGAGTGTGAGTGGGTGAGTGTGAGTGGGTGGGTGGGTGAGTGTGAGTGGGTGGGTGGGTGAGTGTGGGGGAGTGTGGGTGAGGGTGAGTGAGTGTGGGTGAGTGAGTGTGGGTGAGTGAGTGAGTGTGGGTGGGTGAGTGTGGGTGAGTGGGTGAGTGTGGGTGAGTGTGGGTGAGTGTGAGTGGGTGAGTGAGTGAGTGTGGGTGAGTGAGTGAGTGAGTGTGGGTGAGTGAGTGTGGGTGAGTGAGTGTGGGTGAGTGAGTGTGGGTGAGTGAGTGAGTGTGGGTGGGTGAGTGTGGGTGAGTGGGTGAGTGTGGGTGAGTGTGGGTGAGTGTGAGTGGGTGAGTGAGTGTGGGTGAGTGTGGGTGAGTGAGTGTGGGTGAGTGAGTGTGGGTGAGTGGGTGAGTGTGGGTGAGTGTGGGTGAGTGTGAGTGGGTGAGTGAGTGTGGGTGAGTGAGTGAGGGTGAGTGTGTGAGGGTGAGTGAGTGTGGATGAGTGAGTGTGGGTGAGTGAGTGTGGGTGAGTGAGTGTGGGTGAGTGTGTGAGTGAGTGAGTGAGTGTGGGTGGGTGGGGGTGAGTGAGTGTGGGTGAGTGAGTGTGGGTGAGTGAGTGTGGGTGAGTGAGTGTGGGTCAGTGTGGGTGAGTGAGAGTGAGTGAGTGAGTGAGTGAGGGTGAGTGAGTGAGTGAGTGTGGGTGAGTGAGTGAGTGAGTGAGTGAGTGTGGGTGAGTGAGTGTGAGTGAGTGAGTGAGTGAGGGTGAGTGAGTGAGTGAGTGAGTGAGTGTGGGTGAGTGAGTGTGGGTGAGTGTGGGTGAGTGAGTGAGTGAGTGTGGGGTGAGTGAGTGAGTGTGGGTGAGTGAGTGAGTGAGTGAGGGTGAGTGAGTGAGTGAGTGAGTGAGTGAGTGTGGGTGAGTGAGTGAGTGAGTGAGTGAGTGAGGGTGAGTGAGTGAGTGTGGGTGAGTGAGTGAGTGAGTGAGTGTGGGTGAGTGAGTGAGTGAGGGTGAGTGAGTGAGTGTGGGTGAGTGAGTGAGTGAGTGTGGGTGAGTGAGTGTGGGTGAGTGTGGGTGAGTGAGTGAGTGTGGGTGAGTGAGTGAGTGAGTGTGGGTGAGTGAGTGAGTGAGTGTGGGTGAGTGAGTGAGTGAGTGAGTGAGTGTGGGTGAGTGAGTGAGTGAGTGAGGGTGAGTGAGTGAGTGAGGGTGGGTGAGGGTGAGTGAGTGAGTGAGTGAGTGAGTGTGGGGTGAGTGAGTGTGGGTGAGTGTGAGTGGGTGAGTGAGTGAGTGAGTGAGTGAGTGTGGGTGGTGAGTGTGGGTGAGTGAGTGTGGGTGAGTGAGTGAGTGAGGGTGAGTGAGTGAGTGAGTAAGGGTGGGTGAGGGTGAGTGAGTGAGTGAGTGAGTGAGTGAGTGTGGGTGAGTGAGTGTGGGTTAGTGAGTGTGTGTGGGTGAGTGAGTGTGTGGGTGAGTGAGTGAGTGTGTGTGGGTGAGTGAGTGAGTGTGGGTGAGTGAGTGTGGGGTGAGTGAGTGTGGGTGAGTGAGTGTGGGTGAGTGAGTGTGGGTGAGTGAGTGTGGGTGAGTGAGTGTGGGTGAGTGAGTGTGGGTGAGTGAGTGTGGGTGAGTGTGAGTGGGTGAGTGTGAGTGGGTGAGTGTGAGTGGGTGAGTGAGTGAGTGTGGGTGAGTGAGTGAGTGTGGGTGAGTGAGTGAGTGTGGGTGAGTGAGTGAGTGAGTGAGTAAGGTGAGTGAGTGGAGGGTGGGTGGGTGGGTGAGTGTGTGAGTGAGTGAGTGAGTGAGTGAGTGAGTGAGTGAGTGAGTGAGTGAGTGAGTGAGTGAGTGAGTGAGTGAGTGAGTGAGTGAGTGAGTGAGTGAGTGAGTGAGTGAGTGAGTGAGTGAGTGAGTGAGTGAGTGAGTGTGAGTGAGTGAGTGTGAGTGAGTGTGAGTGAGTGAGTGAGTGAGTGTGTGAGTGAGTGAGTGAGTGAGGGTGAGTGAGTGAGTGAGTGAGTGAGAGTGAGTGAGTGAGAGTGAGTGTGGGTGAGTGAGTGAGTGAGTGTGGGTGAGTGTGGGGTGAGTGAGTGAGTGTGGGTGAGTGAGTGAGTGTGGGTGAGTGAGTGAGTGAGTGTGGGTGAGTGAGTGAGTGAGTGAGTGTGGGTGAGTGAGTGTGGGTGAGTGAGTGTGGGTGAGTGTGAGTGGGTGAGTGAGTGAGTGAGTGAGTGTGAGTGAGTGAGTGAGTGAGTGAGTGAGTGTGGGAGTGAGGGTGAGTGAGTGAGTGAGTGAGTGAGTGAGTGAGTGAGGGAGGGGTGGGTGAGTGAGTGAGTGAGTGAGTGAGTGAGTGAGTGAGTGAGTGAGTGAGTGAGTGAGTGAGTGAGTGAGTGAGTGAGTGAGTGAGTGAGTGAGTGAGTGTGAGTGAGTGTGAGTGAGTGAGTGAGCGAGCGAGCGTGGGTGGGCGGGCGAACGAGCGAGCGAGGGTGGGTGGGTGGGTGAGTGAGTGAGTGAGTGAGTGAGTGAGTGAGTGAGTGAGTGAGTGAGTGAGTGAGTGAGTGAGTGAGTGAGTGAGTGAGTGAGTGAGTGTGAGTGAGTGAGTGAGTGAGCGAGCGAGCGAGCGTGGGCGGGCGAACGAGCGAGCGAGGGTGGGTGGGTGGGTGAGTGAGTGAGTGAGTGAGTGAGTGAGTGAGTGAGTGAGTGAGTGTGTGAGTGAGTGAGTGAGTGAGTGAGTGAGTGAGCGAGCGAGCGAGAGCGAGCGAGCGAGCGAGTGAGTGAGTGAGTGTGGGTGAGTGAGTGTGGGTGAGTGAGTGTGTGTGAGTGTGGGTGAGTGAGTGTGGGTGGGTGAGTGTGGGTGAGTGAGTGTGGGTGAGTGAGTGTGGGTAAGTGTGGGTGAGTGTGAGTGAGTGTGGGTGAGTGTGAGTGAGTGTGAGTGAGTGTGGGTGAGTGAGTGTGGGGTGAGTGAGTGAGGGTGGGTGAGGGTGGGTGAGTGAGTGAGTGAGTGAGTGAGTGAGTGAGTGAGTGAGTGAGTGAGTGTGGGTGAGTGTGGGTGGGTGAGTGAGTGAGTGAGTGAGTGAGTGAGTGAGTGAGTGGGTGAGTGAGTGAGTGAGTGAGTGAGTGAGTGTGAGTGAGTGAGTGAGTGAGTGAGTGAGGGAGTGAGTGAGTGAGTGAGTGAGTGAGTGAGTGAGTGAGTGAGTGTGGGTGGGTGGGTGGGTGGGTGGCTGGGGTGAGTGAGTGAGTGAGTGAGTGAGTGAGTGAGTGAGGGTGGGTGGGTGAGTGAATGAGTGAGTGAGTGAGTGAGCGAGCGAGTGTGGGTGAGTGAGTGTGAGTGAGTGAGGGAGTGAGTGTGGGTGAGTGAGTGTGGGTGAGTGAGTGTGGGTGAGTGAGTGTGGGTGAGTGAGGGTGTGTGGGTGAGTGTGAGTGGGTGAGTGTGAGTGAGTGAGGGTGAGTGAGTGAGTGAGGGTGAGTGAGGGTGAGTGAGTGAGTGAGTGAGTGAGTGAGTGAGTGAGTGTGAGTGAGTGAGTGAGTGAGTGAGTGTGAGTGAGTGAGTGAGTGAGTGTGGGTGAGTGAGTGTGGGTGAGTGAGTGTGGGTGAGTGAGTGTGGGTGAGTGTGAGTGGGTGGGTGGGTGAGTGTGAGTGGGTGGGTGGGTGAGTGGGTGAGTGGGTGGGTGGGTGGGTGGGTGGGTGGGTGGGTGAGTGAGTGTGAGTGAGTGAGTGAGTGAGAGTGAGTGAGTGAGTGAGTGAGTGAGTGAGCGAGCGTGGGTGAGTGAGTGAGTGAGTGAGTGATTGAGTGAGTGAGAGTGAGTGAGTGAGTGAGGGCGAGTGAGTGAGTGAGTGAGTGTGGGTGGGTGAGTGTGAGTGGGTGAGTGAGTGTGGGTGAGTGTGAGTGGGTGAGTGTGGGTGAGTGTGGGTAAGTGTGGGTGAATGTGGGGGAGTGTGGGTGAGGGTGAGTGAGTGTGGGTGAGTGAGTGAGTGTGTGGGTGAGTGAGTGTGGGTGGGTGAGGGCGGGTGAGTGAGTGTGGGTGAGTGAGTGAGTGAGGTGGGTGGGTGAGTGTGGGTGAGTGAGTGAGGGTGGGTGAGGGTGGGTGAGTGAGTGAGTGAGTGTGGGTGGGTGAGGGGTGGGTGAGTGAGTGTGGGTGAGTGAGTGTGGGTGGGTGAGTGTGGGTGAGTGAGTGTGGGTGGGTGAGGGTGGGTGAGTGTGGGTGAGTGTGGGTGAGTGAGTGTGGGTGGGTGAGGGTGGGTGAGTGAGTGTGGGTGAGTGAGTGTGGGTGAGTGAGTGAGTGTGGGTGAGTGAGTGAGTGAGTGTGGGTGAGTGAGTGTGGGTGGGTGAGTGTGGGTGAGTGAGTGTGGGTGGGTGAGGATGGGTGGGTGAGGATGGGTGAGTGTGGGTGAGTGAGTGTGGGTGGGTGAGGGTGGGTGAGTGTGGGTGAGTGAGTGAGTGAGTGAGTGTGGGTGAGTGAGTGAGTGAGTGTGGGTGAGTGAGTGTGGGTGAGTGTGGGTGAGTGGGTGAGTGTGGGTGAGTGAGTGAGTGAGTGTGGGTGAGTGAGTGAGTGTGGGTGAGTGAGTGAGTGTGGGTGAGTGTGGGTGAGTGTGAGTGGGTGAGTGAGTGTGGGTGAGTGAGTGTGGGTGAGTGAGTGAGGGTGGGTGAGTGAGTGTGGGTGAGTGAGTGAGGGTGAGTGAGTGAGGGTGAGTGTGTGAGGGTGGGTGAGGGTGGGTGAGTGAGTGTGAGTGGGTGAGTGAGTGTGGGTGAGTGAGTGAGTGTGGGTGAGTGTGAGTGAGTGAGTGAGTGAGTGAGTGTGGGTGAGTGTGGGTGAGTGTGGGTGAGTGAGTGAGTGAGTGTGGGTGAGTGAGTGAGTGTGGGTGAGTGAGTGAGTGTGGGTGAGTGTGGGTGAGTGTGAGTGGGTGAGTGAGTGTGGGTGAGTGAGTGAGGGTGGGTGAGTGAGTGTGGGTGAGTGAGTGAGGGTGAGTGAGTGAGGGTGAGTGTGTGAGGGTGGGTGAGGGTGGGTGAGTGAGTGAGTGGGTGAGTGAGTGTGGGTGAGTGAGTGTGAGTGGGTGAGTGAGTGTGGGTGAGTGAGTGAGGGTGTGTGAGTGTGGGTGAGTGAGTGTGGGTGAGTGAGTGTGGGTGAGTGAGTGTGGGAGTGAGTGAGTGTGGGTGGTGAGTGAGTGTGGGTGAGTGAGTGTGGGTGAGTGAGTGTGGGTGAGTGAGTGTGGGTGAGTGAGTGTGGGTGAGTGAGTGTGGGTAGATGAGAGTGGGTGAGTGTGAGTGGGTGAGTGTGTATACGTGAGTGTGTGTACGTGAGTGCGTGTACGTCAGTGTGTACGTCAGTGTGTGTACTTGAGTGCAAGTGGATGAGTGACTGCGAGTGGGTGAGTGACTGCGAGTGGGTGAGTGACTGCGAGTGGGTGAGTGACTGCGAGTGGGTGAGTGACTGCGAGTGGCTGAGTGTGAGTGGGTGAGTGTGTATACGTGAGTGTGTGTACGTGAGTGCGTGTACGTCAGTGTGTACGTCAGTGTGTGTACGTGAGTGCAAGTGGATGAGTGACTGCGAGTGGGTGAGTGACTGCGAGTGGGTGAGTGACTGCGAGTGGGTGAGTGACTGCGAGTGGGTGAGTGACTGCGAGTGGGTGAGTGACTGCGAGTGGATGAGTGACTGCGAGTGGGTGAGTGACTGCGAGTGGGTGAGTGACTGCGAGTGGGTGAGTGAGTGCGAGTGGGTGAGTGACTGCGAGTGGGTGAGTGAGTGCGAGTGGGTGAGTGAGTGCGAGTGGGTGAGTGACTGCGAGTGGGTGAGTGAGTGCGAGTGGGTGCGTGACTGCGAGTGGGTGAGTGAGTGAGTGTGGGTGAGTGAGTGTGGGTGAGTGAGTGTGGGTGAGTGAGTGTGGGTGAGTGTGAGTGGGTGAGTGTGAGTGGGTGGGTGGGTGAGTGTGAGTGGGTGGGTGGGTGAGTGGGTGAGTGGGTGGGTGGGTGGGTGGGTGGGTGGGTGGGTGGGTGAGTGAGTGAGTGAGTGAGTGAGTGAGAGTGAGTGAGTGAGTGAGTGAGTGAGCGAGCGTGGGTGAGTGAGTGAGTGAGTGAGTGATTGAGTGAGTGAGAGTGAGTGAGTGAGTGAGTGAGGGCGAGTGAGTGAGTGAGTGAGTGTGGGTGGGTGAGTGTGAGTGGGTGAGTGAGTGTGGGTGAGTGTGAGTGGGTGAGTGTGGGTGAGTGTGGGTAAGTGTGGGTGAATGTGGGGGAGTGTGGGTGAGGGTGAGTGAGTGTGATTGAGTGAGTGTGGGTGAGTGAGTGTGGGTGAGTGAGTGAGTGTGTGGGTGAGTGAGTGTGGGTGGGTGAGGGCGGGTGAGTGAGTGTGGGTGAGTGAGTGAGTGAGGTGGGTGGGTGAGTGTGGGTGAGTGAGTGAGTGAGTGAGGTGGGTGGGTGAGGGTGGGTGAGTGAGTGAGGGTGGGTGAGGGTGGGTGAGTGAGTGAGTGAGTGTGGGTGGGTGAGGGTGGGTGAGTGAGTGTGGGTGAGTGAGTGTGGGTGGGTGAGTGTGGGTGAGTGAGTGTGGGTGGGTGAGGGTGGGTGAGTGTGGGTGAGTGAGTGTGGGTGGGTGAGTGAGTGAGTGAGTGAGTGAGCGAGCGTGGGTGAGTGAGTGAGTGAGTGAGTGATTGAGTGAGTGAGAGTGAGTGAGTGAGTGAGTGAGGGCGAGTGAGTGAGTGAGTGAGTGTGGGTGGGTGAGTGTGAGTGGGTGAGTGAGTGTGGGTGAGTGTGAGTGGGTGAGTGTGGGTAAGTGTGGGTGAATGTGGGGGAGTGTGGGTGAGGGTGAGTGAGTGTGATTGAGTGAGTGTGGGTGAGTGAGTGTGGGTGAGTGAGTGAGTGTGTGGGTGAGTGAGTGTGGGTGGGTGAGGGCGGGTGAGTGAGTGTGGGTGAGTGAGTGAGTGAGGTGGGTGGGTGAGTGTGGGTGAGTGAGTGAGTGAGTGAGGTGGGTGGGTGAGGGTGGGTGAGTGAGTGTGGGTGAGTGAGTGAGGGTGGGTGAGGGTGGGTGAGTGAGTGAGTGAGTGTGGGTGGGTGAGGGTGGGTGAGTGAGTGTGGGTGAGTGAGTGTGGGTGGGTGAGTGTGGGTGAGTGAGTGTGGGTGGGTGAGGGTGGGTGAGTGTGGGTGAGTGAGTGTGGGTGGGTGAGTGTGGGTGGGTGAGTGTGGGTGAGTGAGTGTGGGTGGGTGAGGATGGGTGGGTGTGGGTGAGTGAGTGAGTGAGTGAGTGTGGGTGAGTGAGTGTGGGTGAGTGAGTGTGGGTGGGTGAGGGTGGGTGAGTGTGGGTGAGTGAGTGAGTGAGTGAGTGTGGGTGAGTGAGTGAGTGAGAGTGTGGGTGAGTGAGTGAGTGAGTGTGGGTGAGTGAGTGTGGGTGAGTGTGGGTGAGTGGGTGAGTGTGGGTGAGTGAGTGAGTGAGTGTGGGTGAGTGAGTGTGGGTGAGTGAGTGAGTGAGTGTGGGTGAGTGTGAGTGAGTGAGTGAGTGAGTGTGGGTGAGTGTGGGTGAGTGTGGGTGAGTGAGTGTGGGTGGGTGAGTGAGTGAGTGTGGGTGAGTGAGTGAGTGTGGGTGAGTGTGGGTGAGTGTGAGTGGGTGAGTGAGTGTGGGTGAGTGAGTGAGGGTGGGTGAGTGAGTGTGGGGTGAGTGAGTGAGGGTGAGTGAGTGAGGGTGAGTGTGTGAGGGTGGGTGAGGGTGGGTGAGTGAGTGAGTGGGTGAGTGAGTGTGGGTGAGTGAGTGTGAGTGGGTGAGTGAGTGTGGGTGAGTGAGTGAGGGTGGGTGAGGGTGGGTGAGTGAGTGTGGGTGTCTGTGAGTGGGTGAGTGAGTGTGGGTGAGTGAGTGTGGGTGAGTGAGTGTGGGTGAGTGAGTGTGGATGAGTGAGTGTGGGTGAGTGAGTGTGGGTGAGTGAGTGTGGGTGAGTGTGGGTGAGTGTGGGTGAGTGTGGGTGAGTGAGTGTGGGTGAGTGAGTGTGGGTGAGTGAGTGTGGGTAGATGAGAGTGGGTGAGTGTGAGTGGGTGAGTGTGTATACGTGAGTGTGTGTACGTGAGTGCGTGTACGTCAGTGTGTACGTCAGTGTGTGTACTTGAGTGCAAGTGGATGAGTGACTGCGAGTGGGTGAGTGACTGCGAGTGGGTGAGTGACTGCGAGTGGGTGAGTGACTGCGAGTGGGTGAGTGACTGCGAGTGGGTGAGTGACTGCGAGTGGCTGAGTGTGAGTGGGTGAGTGTGTATACGTGAGTGTGTGTACGTGAGTGCGTGTACGTCAGTGTGTACGTCAGTGTGTGTACGTGAGTGCAAGTGGATGAGTGACTGCGAGTGGGTGAGTGACTGCGAGTGGGTGAGTGACTGCGAGTGGGTGAGTGACTGCGAGTGGGTGAGTGACTGCGAGTGGGTGAGTGACTGCGAGTGGGTGAGTGACTGCGAGTGGATGAGTGACTGCGAGTGGGTGAGTGACTGCGAGTGGGTGAGTGTGAGTGGGTGAGTGTGTATACGTGAGTGCGTGTACGTGAGTGCGTGTACGTCAGTGTGTGTACGTGAGTGCAAGTGGATGAGTGACTGCGAGTGGGTGAGTGAGTGCGAGTGGGTGAGTGACTGCGAGTGGGTGAGTGAGTGCGAGTGGGTGAGTGACTGCGAGTGGGTGAGTGACTGCGAGTGGGTGAGTGAGTGCGAGTGGGTGAGTGACTGCGAGTGGGTGAGTGAGTGCGAGTGGGTGAGTGACTGCGAGTGGGTGAGTGAGTGCGAGTGGGTGAGTGAGTGCGAGTGGGTGAGTGTGAGTGGGTGAGTGTGTGTATGTGAGCGAGAGTGTGTGAGTGTGTGTACATGAGTGTGAGTGCGAGTGTGTGAGTGAGAGTGGGTGAGTGTGTGTACATGAGTGTGAGTGGGTGAGTGTGACTGGGTGAGTGTGAGTGCAAAACTTTGGTACGGCCACATTTGGAGTACTGTGTACAGTTCTGGTCGCCTCATTTTAGGAAGGATGTGGAAGCTTTGGAAAAGGTGCAAAGAAGATTTACCAGGATGTTGCCTGGAATGGAGAGTAGGTCTTACGAGGAAAGGTTGAGGGTGCTAGGCCTTTTCTCATTAGAACGGAGAAGGATGAGGGGCGACTTGATAGAGGTTTATAAGATGATCAGGGGAATAGATAGAGTAGACAGTCAGAGACTTTTTCCCCGGGTGGAACAAACCATTACAAGGGGACATGAATTTAAGGTGAATGGTGGAAGAAAGAGGGGGGATATCAGAGGTAGGTTCTTCACCCAGAGAGTAGTGGGGGCATGGAATGCACTGCCTGTGGAAGTAGTTGAGTCAGAAACATTAGGGACCTTCAAGCAGCTATTAGATAGGTACATGGATTACGGTAAAATGATATAGTGTAGATTTATTTGTTCTTAAGGGCAGCACTGTAGCATTGTGGATAGCACAATTGCTTCACAGCTCCAGGGTCCCAGGTTCGATTCCGGCTTGGGTCACTGTCTGTGCGGAGTCTGCACGTCCTCCCCGTGTCTGCGTGGGTTTCCTCCGGGTGCTCCGGTTTCCTCCCACAGTCCAAAGATGTGCGGGTTAGGTGAATTGGCCAATGATAAATTGCCCTTAATGTCCAAAATTGCCCTTGGTGTTGGGTGGAGGTGTTGAGTTTGGGTAGGGTGCTCTTTCCAAGAGCTGGTGCAGACTCAGGGGGCCGAATGGCCTCCTTCTGCACTGTAAATTCAATGATAATCGATGATTAATCTAGGACAAAGGTTCGGCACAACATCGTGGGCCGAAGGGCCTGTTCTGTGCTGTATTTTCTTTTCAATGAGTGGGTGAGTGCGAGTGGGTGAGTGAGAGTACGTGAGTGAGAGTACGTGAGTGGGGGAGTGTGAGTGCGAGTAGGTGAGTGTGAGTGGATGAGTGTGAGTGTGTGTGTGTGTGTGAGAGAGAGAATGTGCTGTACGTGTAATTATTGGGAGGAGAGAATGAGACAGGGCGATAACCTGATCTTTGAATTGCTGCCAATGCTGGAGAGGGAACTCAGCATTTCTGTTGAAAAGTGCTGTGTGTTCACAGAGGCTGGAAGAGGGAAATGAGCCATGTGACTGGTCTAACAGCAGAATCTGCGTCTCTCCCTCAGCCCAGTCTCAAACCTCACGGTGGGATTTGAACTCCTGTTCTCTGGATTCGAGGCTGGTGTAACACCAACCCGCCCGCACCACAGCCCGAAGGTGATATCACCCCAGCATCTGTGCAGAAACGGGGTTCATTGCACCAATGTTACAGTCACAGTCTGAATACATTCTCACCCTGAACACTTTCCGGCCCACTCCCCCACTCACACTGAACACACACTCAGGGAACAGGAGACGCAACAGATTGGGAAAGAGAGAGCGAGCAAATGTGTAAAAGAAACAGACGCATCTTAAAAAGTAGCAGAGAAAGGCGCCAGTTTCAGGCACTGACTGACGAAGCAGCAGCAGGAAGCTCATATTAATCTCTTAGCCAAGGTGACGAGTCACAGATTACCTGGTTATTATCACAGTGTTGTCTGTGGGATCTTGCTGTGTACAAAGTGGCTGATCTGTCTCCTCAATGACCGCGTACCCGCTGTCTCGGACATTCCTGAATTCACCCTGAGCTGGGAAGGTGACAGAGTGACACCTAATCTGCTCCGACTGAGCCCAGTCTGTGTAGCAGACACATCTCCAACAGGGGGATAGGGAACAGCGCTCGGATTTACCTCAAAGACAGCGATTGTTTTAGAGCGGTTCATTAGTCGGCCGAGGGAATAATTCCCTCGGATAAACTACACGTTCTCCAATGAATTCTGCATTTTTAATTATTAAATCAGGAGTATTCCCCGAGCAATGATGTAGGAACCAGTTATCCTGAGGAGATGGTGAACACGAGGAGAGGATAATTCATATCTCCAGACAAGGCGGAATTTATATTCCAACAATTTCATTGCAGGACACTTCCATTCAGAATGAGATCGGAGCAGATTTTCAGACAAGGTAACATTTGAATTGGATCCAATCAGGTGCTTTTTGAGCGAAATCAGAACTTTGTTCAAAGAAAAATCTCCCAGCAGCTCCACAGAGACTGAACATTGTAAACATCGGAGTCTGCAAACAAAACTGGAACAATCCCACTAGAAATATTGGACATTCCCCACTGGGGACACTGGACATTCCCCACTGGGGATATCGGACAGTCAGATACACAATTGGACACATTCCCCACTGGGGATATCGGACAGTCAGAAACACAATTGGACACATTCCCCACTGGGGATATTGGACAGTCAGATACACAATTGGGCACATTCCCCACTGGGGACATTGGACAGTCAGATACACAATTGGGCACATTCCCCACTGGGGATATCGGACAGTCAGATACACAATTAGACACATTCCCCACTGGGGATATTGGACAGTCAGATACACAATTGGGCACATTCCCCACTGGGGATATTGGACAGTCAGATACACAATTGGGGACATTCCCCACTGGGGATATTGGACAGTCAGAAACACAATTGGACACATTCCCCGCTGGGGATATCGGACAGTCAGATACACAATTGGACACATTCCCCACTAGAAATATTGGACATTCCCCACTGGGGACACTGGACATTCCCCACTGGGGATATCGGACAGTCAGATACACAATTGGACACATTCCCCACTAGAAATATTGGACATTCCCCACTGGGGACACTGGACATTCCCCACTGGGGATATCGGACAGTCAGATACACAATTGGGCACATTCCCCACTGGGGATATCGGACAGTCAGATACACAATTAGACACATTCCCCACTGGGGATATTGGACAGTCAGATACACAATTGGGCACATTCCCCACTGGGGATATTGGACAGTCAGATACACAATTGGGGACATTCCCCACTGGGGATATTGGACAGTCAGAAACACAATTGGACACATTCCCCGCTGGGGATATCGGACAGTCAGATACACAATTGGACACATTCCCCACTAGAAATATTGGACATTCCCCACTGGGGACACTGGACATTCCCCACTGGGGATATCGGACAGTCAGAAACACAATTGGACACATTCCCCACTGGGGATATCGGACAGTCAGATACACAATTGGACACATTCCCCACTAGAAATATTGGACATTCCCCACTGGGGACACTGGACATTCCCCACTGGGGATATCGGACAGTCAGAAACACAATTGGACACATTCCCCACTGGAGATATTGGACAGCCAGATACACAATTGGACACATTCCCCACTGGGGATATCGGACAGTCAGATACACAATTGGACACATTCCCCACTAGGAATATTGGACAGTCAGATACACAGTTCCACAAACTCTGTGAATGATAATCCAATGTGGGGGTTTGAAGGGAATTCATTTGAATAAAAGCCATTCAGTGAGTGTCCATTCCAGTACAGAGACTGATTCAGAAAAGTTTTTACTCACCAGTGTGCAGTACATCTCGGGGATTTCTCCACACGTACTGTTGGAGGGATCCAGCCTGATCTTCAGGAATCTGGTGAGCAGGGCAGCCTCAGGCTGGCAGGCCATATAATCCCAACTGAGCCCCTGGTCCCAGTGAACCTGAGTCTTACACAGATCATAATGACCCCAGGATGGGAAATGCTGGGCAGCAAGAGACAGGGTCGTCCAGAGGGCCTGAAGAGGCAGCACGCTGAACAAGCTCATCACTTTGATTGGATCTTACTCAGAGAGGGAGGATCCCAATCCGTCTGGGGGTGATTCAGGTGTCTCCACTCCGACTGGATTCTCACTCAGGCACGAAGAACCTCGGTGTTGCTTAAAGTATTCCCGGTGGTCCAGCTGTTTTTCCAGTGTTGTTGGGGATGTTCCCGGTGTTGGGAATTCCAGCTCCTGGCTACATCAGACAGACGTTCTGATTGGCTAATCAGTCAGCATTGGGAGCCAATGAGATGATGACCTCCTGATCAGAGTTGGTTTCCCATCGATTTTCTCTTCCTTCCGGCATCAGATCCCTGTCAGGAGAGAAATTAAATCAATGGGTTTGGGAATAGTTGCTGCTCCTGACCTTCGAACCTGACCCTCAGTCCCTCCGTCCAATCAGCTGCAACGTTACAGGGAAATGAAGACCAATTGGGAACTCAGCAGCCAATTGGAATAAAGGAGACATGTAAAGATCCCAAACGAGAGAAAAACTATTCTCCTCACTCCATCATCTCCCCAAACTCAGCAGCAGCTCAAACCCAAAATACAAACATTAATTCTCAATCTTATAGAAATGTCTCTCTCCGTGAAACACAAACCAGAGTTTGGTGACTCAACCCACAGTCTGTTTTACAACACAAGGTGATACTCTGGGTAGTGACTGAGACACAGAATAACACAGACATATTTATAAACCATTTTCTGTGATAAATACTACGGGATTTTCTAAACTGATACACGGTAAACAGAAATAGTCTCCGAATGTCTCACATCCTCCCCCAGAATGCTGTTCCCCTTCAGACCGAGCGTCACCATCGACACACACCTTCTGGAGCTCAATGTACTATACTGCTCAATCCCGCAAAACAGGCTCCCCCTCTCCAATACCCAACACACACTCACCCTCTCCAATCCCCAACACACACTCCCCCTCTCCAATCCCCAACACACACTCAACCTCTCCAATACCCAACACACACTCACCCTCTCCAATCTCCCAACACACACTCACCCTCTCCAATCGCCAACTCACACTCACCCTCTCCAATCCCCAACACACACTCACCCTCGCCAAACCCCAACACACACTCCCCCTCTCCATTACCCAACACACACTCGCCCTCTCCAATCCCCAACACACACTCCCCCTCTCCAATACCCAACACACACTCCCCCTCCCCAATACCCAACACACACTCACCCTCTCCAAGCCCCAGCACACTCTCACCCTCTCCAATCCCCAACACACTCACCCTCTCCAATACCCAACACACACTCACCCTCTCCAAGACCCAACACACTCTCACCCTCTCCAATCCCCAACACACACTCACACTCTCCAATCCCCAACACACACTCACCCTCTCCAATTCCCATCACACACTCACCCTCTCCAATCCACAACACACACTCACCCTCTCCGATCCCCCACAACACACACTCACCCTCTCCAATCCCCAACACACACTCACACTCTCCAATCACCCAACACACACTCACTCTCCTATCCCCAACACACACTAACCCTCTCCAATTCCCAACGCACACTCACCCTCTCCAATCCCCAACACACACTCACACTCTCCAATCCCCAACACACACTCACCCTCTCCAATCCCCAACACACACTCACCCACTCCCATCCCCAACACACACTCACCCTCTCCAATCCCCAACACACACTCACCCACTCCCATCCCCACACAGACTCACCCTCTCCAATCCCCAACACACACTCACCCTCTCCAATCACCCAACACACACTCACCCTCTCCAACCCCCAACACACACTCACCCTCTCCAATCCCCAACACACACTCACCCTCTCCAATCCCCCCCAACACACACTCACCCTCTCCAATCCCCAACACACACTCACCCACTCCCATCCCCACACAGACTCACCCTCTCCAATCCCCAACACACACTCACCCTCTCCAATCCCCAACACACACTCACCCTCTCCAATCCCCAACACACACTCTCCCTCTCCAATCGCCAACACACACTCACCCTCTCCAACTTCCCAACACACACTCACCCTCTCCAATCGCCAACACACACTCACCCTCTCCAATCACCCAAAACACACTCACCAGCTCCAATCCCCAACACACATTCACCCTCTCCAACCACCCAACACACACTCACCCTCTCCAATCCCCAACACACACTCTCCCTCTCCAATCGCCAACACACACTCACCCTCTCCAACCTCCCAACACACACTCACCCTCTCCAATCGCCAACACACACTCACCCTCTCCAATCACCCAAAACACACTCATCATCTCCAATACCCAACACACATTCACCCTCTCCAACCACCCAACACATACTCACCCTCTCCAATCCCCAACACATACTCTCACCCTCTCCAACCTCCCAACGCACACTCACTCTCTCCAATCACCAACACACACTCACCCTCTCCAATCCCCAACACACACTCACCCTCTCCAACCCCCAACACACACTCACCCTCTCCAACCCCCAACACACACACACTCTCCAATCCCCAACACACACTCACCCTCTCCAACCTCCCAACACACACTCACCCTCTCCAACCCACAACACACACTCACTCTCTCCAACCCCAAATGCACACTCACCCTCTCAAACCTCCCAAGACACACTCACCCTCTCCAATCCGCAACACACACTCACACTCTCCAACCCCCAACACACACTCACCCTCTCCAATCCCCCACAGCACACACTCACCCTCTCCAAACCTCCAACACACACTCACCCTTTCCAATCCCCCCCAACACACACTCACCCTCTCCAATCCCCAACACACACTTACCCTCTCCAATCCACAGCACACACTCACCCTCTCCAACCTCCCAACACACACTCACCCTCTCCAATTCCCAACACATACTCACCCTCTCCAATCCACAACACACACTCACCCTCTCCAACCTCCCAACACACACTCACCCTCTCCAATCCCCAACACACACTCACCCTCTCCAATCACCCAACACACACTCACCCTCTCCAACCCCCAACACACACTCACCCTCTCCAATCCCCAACACACACTCACCCTCTCCAATCCCCCCCAACACACACTCACCCTCTCCAATCCCCAACACACACTCACCCACTCCCATCCCCACACAGACTCACCCTCTCCAATCCCCAACACACACTCACCCTCTCCAATCCCCAACACACACTCACCCTCTCCAATCCCCAACACACACTCTCCCTCTCCAATCGCCAACACACACTCACCCTCTCCAACTTCCCAACACACACTCACCCTCTCCAATCGCCAACACACACTCACCCTCTCCAATCACCCAAAACACACTCACCAGCTCCAATCCCCAACACACATTCACCCTCTCCAACCACCCAACACACACTCACCCTCTCCAATCCCCAACACACACTCTCCCTCTCCAATCGCCAACACACACTCACCCTCTCCAACCTCCCAACACACACTCACCCTCTCCAATCGCCAACACACACTCACCCTCTCCAATCACCCAAAACACACTCACCATCTCCAATACCCAACACACATTCACCCTCTCCAACCACCCAACACATACTCACCCTCTCCAATCCCCAACACATACTCTCACCCTCTCCAACCTCCCAACGCACACTCACTCTCTCCAATCACCAACACACACTCACCCTCTCCAATCCCCAACACACACTCACCCTCTCCAACCCCCAACACACACTCACCCTCTCCAACCCCCAACACACACACACTCTCCAATCCCCAACACACACTCACCCTCTCCAACCTCCCAACACACACTCACCCTCTCCAACCCACAACACACACTCACTCTCTCCAACCCCAAATGCACACTCACCCTCTCAAACCTCCCAAGACACACTCACCCTCTCCAATCCGCAACACACACTCACACTCTCCAACCCCCAACACACACTCACCCTCTCCAATCCCCCACAGCACACACTCACCCTCTCCAAACCTCCAACACACACTCACCCTTTCCAATCCCCCCCAACACACACTCACCCTCTCCAATCCCCAACACACACTTACCCTCTCCAATCCACAGCACACACTCACCCTCTCCAACCTCCCAACACACACTCACCCTCTCCAATTCCCAACACATACTCACCCTCTCCAATCCACAACACACACTCACCCTCTCCAACCTCCCAACACACACTCACCCTCTCCAATTCCCAACACATACTCACCCTCTCCAACCCACAACACACACTCACTCTCTCCAACCCCCAATGCACACTCACCCTCTCCAACCTCCCAACACACACTCACCCTCTCCAATCCGCAACACACACTCACACTCTCCAACCCCCAACACACACTCACCCTCTCCAATCCCCCACAGCACACACTCACCCTCTCCAAACCCCCCAACACACACTCACCCTTTCCAATCCCCCCCAACACACACTCACCCTCTCCAATCCCCAACACACACTCACCCTCTCCAATCCCCAACACACACTCACCCTTTCCAATCCCCAACACACACTCACCCTCTCCAATCCCCAACACACACTCACCCTCTCCATCCTCCCAACACACACTCACCCTCTCCAACCCCCAACACACACTCACCCTCTCCAATCGCCAACACACACTCACCCTCTCCAATCTCCCAACACACACTCACCCTCTCCAACACCCAACACACACTCACCCTTTCCAATCGCCAACACACACTCACCCTCTCCAATCCCTAACACACACTCACCCTCTCCAACCCACAACACACACACACTCTCTCCAACCCCCAATGCACACTCACCCTCTCCAATCCCCAACACACACTCACCCTCTCCAATCCGCAACACACACTCACACTCTCCAACCCCCAACACACACTCACCCTCTCCATCCCCAACAGCACACACTCACCCTCTCCAATCCCCCCCAACACACACTCACCCTCTTCAATCCCCAACACACAGTTACCCTCTCCAATCCACAACACACACTCACCCTCTCCAACCTCCCAACACACACTCACCCTCTCCAATTCCCAACACATACTCACCTTCTCCAATTCCCAACACATACTCACCTTCTCCAATTCCCAACACACACTCACACTCTCCAATCCCCAATGCACACTCACCCTCTCCAATCCCCAACGCACAGTCACCCTCTCCAATCCCCAACACACACTCACCCTCTCCAATCCCCAACACACACTCACCCTCCTCTCCAATCCCCAACACACACTCACCCTCTCCAATCCCCAACACACACTCAACCTCTCCTACCCCAACACACACTCACCCTCTCCAATCCCCAACACACACTCACACTCTCCAATCCCATCACACACTCATCCTCTCCAATCCCCAACACACACTCACCCTCTCCAATCCCCAACACACACTCACCCTCTCCAATCCCCAACACACTCTCACCCTCTCCAATCACCCAACACACACTCACCCACTCCCATCACCACACACACTCAACCTCTCCAATCCCCCAACACACACTCACCCTCTCCAATTCCCAACACACACTCACCCTCTCCAATCCCCAACACACTCACACCCTCTCCAATCATCCAACACACACTCACACACTCCCATCCCCACACACACTCACCCTCTCCAATCCCCCAACACACACTCACCCTCTCCAATCACCCAACACACACTCACCCTCTCCAATCACCCAACACACACTCACCCTCTCCAATCCCCAACACACAATCACCATCTCCAATTCCCAAAACATACTCACCCTCTCCAATTTCCAACACACACTCACCCTCTCCGATCCCCCACAGCACACACTCACACTCTCCAATGCCCCACAACACACACTCACCATTTCCAATCCCCCCCAACACACACTCACCCTCTCCAATCCCCAACACACACTCACCCTCTCCAATCCCCAACACACACTCAACCTCTCCAATTCCCAACACATACTCACCCTCTCCAATTCCCAACACACACTCACCCACTCCAATCCCCAACACACACTCACACTCTCCAATCCCCAACACACTCATCCTCTCCAATCCCCAACACACACTCACCCTCTCCAATCCCCAACACACACTCACCCACTCCCATCCCCACACAGACTCACCCTCTCCAATCCCCAACACACACTCACACTCTCCAATACCCAACACACACTCACCCTCTCCAAGACCCAACACACTCTCACCCTCTCCAATCCCCAACACACACTCACACTCTCCAATCCCCAACACACACTCACCCTCTCCAATTCCCATCACACACTCACCCTCTCCAATCCACAACACACACTCACCCTCTCCGATCCCCCACAACACACACTCACCCTCTGCAATCCCCAACACACACTCACACTCTCCAATCACCCAACACACACTCACTCTCCTATCCCCAACACACACTAACCCTCTCCAATTCCCAACGCACACTCACACTCTCCAATCCCCAACACACACTCACCCTCTCCAATCCCCAACACACACTCACCCACTCCCATCCCCAACACACACTCACCCTCTCCAATCCCCAACACACACTCACCCACTCCCATCCCCACACAGACTCACCCTCTCCAATCCCCCCCAACACACACTCACCCTCTCCAATCCCCAACACACACTCACCCACTCCCATCCCCACACAGACTCACCCTCTCCAATCCCCAACACACACTCACCCTCTCCAATCCCCAACACACACTCACCCTCTCCAATCCCCAACACACACTCTCCCTCTCCAATTCCCAACACACACTCACCCTCTCCAATCCCCAACACACTCACACCCTCTCCAATCATCCAACACACACTCACACACTCCCATCCCAACACACACTCACCCTCTCCAATCCCCCAACACACACTCACCCTCTCCAATCACCCAACACACACTCACCCTCTCCAATCACCCAACACACACTCACCCTCTCCAATCCCCAACACACAATCACCATCTCCAATTCCCAAAACATACTCACCCTCTCCAATTTCCAACACACACTCACCCTCTCCGATCCCCCACAGCACACACTCACACTCTCCAATGCCCCACAACACACACTCACCATTTCCAATCCCCCCAACACACACTCACCCTCTCCAATCCCCAACACACACTCACCCTCTCCAATCCCCAACACACACTCAACCTCTCCAATTCCCAACACATACTCACCCTCTCCAATTCCCAACACACACTCACCCACTCCAATCCCCAACACACACTCACACTCTCCAATCCCCAACACACTCATCCTCTCCAATCCCCAACACACACTCACCCTCTCCAATCCCCAACACACACTCACCCACTCCCATCCCCACACAGACTCACCCTCTCCAATCCCCAACACACACTCACACTCTCCAATACCCAACACACACTCACCCTCTCCAAGACCCAACACACTCTCACCCTCTCCAATCCCCAACACACACTCACACTCTCCAATCCCCAACACACACTCACCCTCTCCAATTCCCATCACACACTCACCCTCTCCAATCCACAACACACACTCACCCTCTCCGATCCCCCACAACACACACTCACCCTCTGCAATCCCCAACACACACTCACACTCTCCAATCACCCAACACACACTCACTCTCCTATCCCCAACACACACTAACCCTCTCCAATTCCCAACGCACACTCACCCACTCCAATCCCCAACACACACTCACACTCTCCAATCCCCAACACACACTCACCCTCTCCAATCCCCAACACACACTCACCCACTCCCATCCCCAACACACACTCACCCTCTCCAATCCCCAACACACACTCACCCACTCCCATCCCCACACAGACTCACCCTCTCCAATCCCCCCCAACACACACTCACCCTCTCCAATCCCCAACACACACTCACCCACTCCCATCCCCACACAGACTCACCCTCTCCAATCCCCAACACACACTCACCCTCTCCAATCCCCAACACACACTCACCCTCTCCAATCCCCAACACACACTCTCCCTCTCCAATCGCCAACACACACTCACCCTCTCCAACTTCCCAACACACACTCACCCTCTCCAATCGCCAACACACACTCACCCTCTCCAATCACCCAAAACACACTCACCAGCTCCAATCCCCAACACACACTCACCCTCTCCAATCCCCAACACACACTCACCCTCTCCAATCCCCAACACACACTCTCCCTCTCCAATCGCCAACACACACTCACCCTCTCCAACTTCCCAACACACACTCACCCTCTCCAATCGCCAACACACACTCACCCTCTCCAATCACCCAAAACACACTCACCAGCTCCAATCCCCAACACACATTCACCCTCTCCAACCACCCAACACACACTCACCCTCTCCAATCCCCAACACACACTCTCCCTCTCCAATCGCCAACACACACTCACCCTCTCCAATCACCCAAAACACACTCACCATCTCCAATACCCAACACACATTCACCCTCTCCAACCACCCAACACATACTCACCCTCTCCAATCCCCAACACATACTCTCACCCTCTCCAACGTCCCAACGCACACTCACTCTCTCCAATCACCAACACACACTCACCCTCTCCAATCCCCAACACACACTCACCCTCTCCAACCCCCAACACACACTCACCCTCTCCAACCCCCAACACACACACACTCTCCAATCCCCAACACACACTCACCCTCTCCAACCTCCCAACACACACTCACCCTCTCCAACCCACAACACACACTCACTCTCTCCAACCCCAAATGCACACTCACCCTCTCAAACCTCCCAACACACACTCACCCTCTCCAATCCGCAACACACACTCACACTCTTCAACCCCCAACACACACTCACCCTCTCCAATCCCCCACAGCACACACTCACCCTCTCCAAACCTCCAACACACACTCACCCTTTCCAATCCCCCCCAACACACACTCACCCTCTCCAATCCCCAACACACACTTACCCTCTCCAATCCACAGCACACACTCACCCTCTCCAACCTCCCAACACACACTCACCCTCTCCAATTCCCAACACATACTCACCCTCTCCAATCCACAACACACACTCACCCTCTCCAACCTCCCAACACACACTCACCCTCTCCAATTCCCAACACATACTCACCCTCTCCAACCCACAACACACACTCACTCTCTCCAACCCCCAATGCACACTCACCCTCTCCAACCTCCCAACACACACTCACCCTCTCCAATCCGCAACACACACTCACACTCTCCAACCCCCAACACACACTCACCCTCTCCAATCCCCCACAGCACACACTCACCCTCTCCAAACCCCCCAACACACACTCACCCTTTCCAATCCCCCCCAACACACACTCACCCTCTCCAATCCCCAACACACACTCACCCTCTCCAATCCCCAACACACACTCACCCTTTCCAATCCCCAACACACACTCACCCTCTCCAATCCCCAACACACACTCACCCTCTCCATCCTCCCAACACACACTCACCCTCTCCAACCCCCAACACACACTCACCCTCTCCAATCGCCAACACACACTCACCCTCTCCAATCTCCCAACACACACTCACCCTCTCCAACACCCAACACACACTCACCCTTTCCAATCGCCAACACACACTCACCCTCTCCAATCCCTAACACACACTCACCCTCTCCAACCCACAACACACACACACTCTCTCCAACCCCCAATGCACACTCACCCTCTCCAATCCCCAACACACACTCACCCTCTCCAATCCGCAACACACACTCACACTCTCCAACCCCCAACACACACTCACCCTCTCCATCCCCAACAGCACACACTCACCCTCTCCAATCCCCCCCAACACACACTCACCCTCTTCAATCCCCAACACACAGTTACCCTCTCCAATCCACAACACACACTCACCCTCTCCAACCTCCCAACACACACTCACCCTCTCCAATTCCCAACACATACTCACCTTCTCCAATTCCCAACACATACTCACCTTCTCCAATTCCCAACACACACTCACACTCTCCAATCCCCAATGCACACTCACCCTCTCCAATCCCCAACGCACAGTCACCCTCTCCAATCCCCAACACACACTCACCCTCTCCAATCCCCAACACACACTCACCCTCCTCTCCAATCCCCAACACACACTCACCCTCTCCGATCCCCAACACACACTCAACCTCTCCTACCCCAACACACACTCACCCTCTCCAATCCCCAACACACACTCACACTCTCCAATCCCATCACACACTCATCCTCTCCAATCCCCAACACACACTCACCCTCTCCAATCCCCAACACACACTCACCCTCTCCAATCCCCAACACACTCTCACCCTCTCCAATCACCCAACACACACTCACCCACTCCCATCACCACACACACTCAACCTCTCCAATCCCCCAACACACACTCACCCTCTCCAATTCCCAACACACACTCACCCTCTCCAATCCCCAACACACTCACACCCTCTCCAATCATCCAACACACACTCACACACTCCCATCCCCACACACACTCACCCTCTCCAATCCCCCAACACACACTCACCCTCTCCAATCACCCAACACACACTCACCCTCTCCAATCACCCAACACACACTCACCCTCTCCAATCCCCAACACACAATCACCATCTCCAATTCCCAAAACATACTCACCCTCTCCAATTTCCAACACACACTCACCCTCTCCGATCCCCCACAGCACACACTCACACTCTCCAATGCCCCACAACACACACTCACCATTTCCAATCCCCCCCAACACACACTCACCCTCTCCAATCCCCAACACACACTCACCCTCTCCAATCCCCAACACACACTCAAACTCTCCAATTCCCAACACATACTCACCCTCTCCAATTCCCAACACACACTCACCCACTCCAATCCCCAACACACACTCACACTCTCCAATCCCCAACACACTCATCCTCTCCAATCCCCAACACACACTCACCCTCTCCAATCCCCAACACACACTCACCCACTCCCATCCCCACACAGACTCACCCTCTCCAATCCCCAACACACACTCACCGTCTCCAATCACCCAACACACACTCACCCTCTCCAACCCCCAACACACACTCACCCTCTCCAATCCCCAACACACACTCACCCTCTCCAATCCCCCCCAACACACACTCACCCTCTTCAATCCCCAACACACAGTTACCCTCTCCAATCCACAACACACACTCACCCTCTCCAACCTCCCAACACACACTCACCCTCTCCAATTCCCAACACATACTCACCTTCTCCAATTCCCAACACATACTCACCTTCTCCAATTCCCAACACACACTCACACTCTCCAATCCCCAATGCACACTCACCCTCTCCAATCCCCAACGCACAGTCACCCTCTCCAATCCCCAACACACACTCACCCTCTCCAATCCCCAACACACACTCACCCTCCTCTCCAATCCCCAACACACACTCACCCTCTCCGATCCCCAACACACACTCAACCTCTCCTACCCCAACACACACTCACCCTCTCCAATCCCCAACACACACTCACACTCTCCAATCCCATCACACACTCATCCTCTCCAATCCCCAACACACACTCACCCTCTCCAATCCCCAACACACACTCACCCTCTCCAATCCCCAACACACTCTCACCCTCTCCAATCACCCAACACACACTCACCCACTCCCATCACCACACACACTCAACCTCTCCAATCCCCCAACACACACTCACCCTCTCCAATTCCCAACACACACTCACCCTCTCCAATCCCCAACACACTCACACCCTCTCCAATCATCCAACACACACTCACACACTCCCATCCCCACACACACTCACCCTCTCCAATCCCCCAACACACACTCACCCTCTCCAATCACCCAACACACACTCACCCTCTCCAATCACCCAACACACACTCACCCTCTCCAATCCCCAACACACAATCACCATCTCCAATTCCCAAAACATACTCACCCTCTCCAATTTCCAACACACACTCACCCTCTCCGATCCCCCACAGCACACACTCACACTCTCCAATGCCCCACAACACACACTCACCATTTCCAATCCCCCCCAACACACACTCACCCTCTCCAATCCCCAACACACACTCACCCTCTCCAATCCCCAACACACACTCAAACTCTCCAATTCCCAACACATACTCACCCTCTCCAATTCCCAACACACACTCACCCACTCCAATCCCCAACACACACTCACACTCTCCAATCCCCAACACACTCATCCTCTCCAATCCCCAACACACACTCACCCTCTCCAATCCCCAACACACACTCACCCACTCCCATCCCCACACAGACTCACCCTCTCCAATCCCCAACACACACTCACCGTCTCCAATCACCCAACACACACTCACCCTCTCCAACCCCCAACACACACTCACCCTCTCCAATCCCCAACACACACTCACCCTCTCCAATCCCCCCAACACACACTCACCCTCTCCAATCCCCAACACACACTCACCCTCTCCAACCTCCCAACACACACTCACCCTCTCCAATTCCCAACACATACTCACCCTCTCCAATTCCCAACACACACTCACACTCTCCAATCCCCAACACACACTCACCCTCTCCAATCCCCAACACACACTCACCCTCTCCAAACCCCAACACACACTCACACTCTCCAATCCCAACACACACTCACCCTCTCCAATCCCCAACACACGCTCACCCTCTCCAATCCCCAACACACACTCACACTCTCCAATCCCAACACACACTCATCCTCTCCAATCCCCAACACACACTCACCCTCTCCAACACCCAACACACACTCACCCTTTCCAATCCCCAACACACACTCACCCTCTCCAATCCGCAACACACTCTCACCCTCTCCAATCACCCAACACACACTCACCCACTCCCATCCCCACACACACTCACCCTCTCCAATCCCCAACACACACTCACCCTCTCCAATCACCCAACACACACTCACCCTCTCCATTCCGCAACACACACTCACACTCTCCAATCCCCAACACACACTCATCCTCTCCAATCCCCAACACACACTCACCCTCTCCAATCCCCAACACACACTCACCCTCTCCAATCCCCAACACACTCTCACCCTCTCCAACCCCAACACACACTCACCCTCTCCAAATCCCAACTCACACTCATCCTCTCCAATCCCCAACACACAGTCACCCTCTCCAATCCCCAACACACACTCACCCTCTCCAATTCCCAACACACACTCACCCTTTCCAATCATCCCCAACACACACTCACTCTCTCCAATCCCGAACACACACTCACCCTTTCCAATCCCCAACACACACTCACCCTCTCCAATCCCCAACACACACTCACCCTCTCCATCCTCCCAACACACACTCACCCTCTCCAACCCCCAACTCACACACACCCTCTCCAATCGCCAACACACACTCACCCTCTCCAATCTCCCAACACACACTCACCCTCTCCAATCACCCAACACACACTCACCCTCTCCAATCCCCAACACACATTCACCCTCTCCAATCACCCAACACACACTCACCCTCTCCAATCACCCAACACACACTCATCCACTCCCATCCCCACACACACTCACCCTCTCCAATCCCCAACACACACTCACCCTCTCCAATCACCCAACACACACACACCCTCTCCAACCCCCAACAAACACTCACCCTCTCCAATCCCCAACACACACTCACCCTCTCCAATCACCCAACACACACTCACCCTCTCCAATCCCCAACACACATTCACCCTCTCCAATCACCCAACACACACTCACCCCCTCCAACCCCAACACCCACTCACCCTCTCCAAATCCCAACTCACACTCATCCTCTCCAATCCCCAACACACACTCACCCTCTCCAATCCCCAACACCCACTCACCCTCTCCAATCCCCAACACACACTCACCCTTTCCAATCATCCCCAACACACACTCACTCTCTCCAATCCCGAACACATACTCACCCTTTCCAATCCCCAACACACACTCACCCTCTCCAATCCCCAACACACACTCACCCTCTCCATCCTCCCAACACACACTCACCCTCTCCAACCCCCAACACACACACACCCTCTCCAATCGCCAACACACACTCACCCTCTCCAATCTCCCAACACACACTCACCCTCTCCAACACCCAACACACACTCACCCTTTCCAATCGCCAACACACACTCACCCTCTCCAATCCCTAACACACACTAAACCTCTCCAATCCCCAACACACACTCACCCTCTCCAATCCCCAACACACACTCACCCACTCCAATCGCCAACACACACTCACCCTCTCCATTCCGCAACACACTCACCCTCTCCAATCCCCCCAACACATGCTCACCCTCTCCCACCTCCCAGCTCACACTGACCCTCTCCAATCTCCCAAAAGACACTCGACATCTCCAATTTCCCAACACACACTCACCCTCTCCAATCACCCCCAACACACACTCACTCTCTCCAATCCCCAACACACACTCACCCTTTCCAATCCCCAACACACACTCACCCTCTCCAATCCACAGCTCACACTCACCCTCTCCAATCCCCCCAACACACACTCACCCTCTCCAACCTCCCAGCTCACACTCACCCTCTCCAATCCCCAACACACTCACACTCTCCAACCTCCCAACACACACTCACCCTCACCAACCCCCAACACACACTCACCCTCTCCAATCGCCAACACACACTCACCCTCTCCATCCCCCACAGCACACACTCACCCTCTCCAATCCCCCCCAACACACACTCACCCTTTCCAATCCCCCCCAACACACACTCACCCTCTCCAATCCCCAACACACACTTACCCTCTCCAATCCACAACACACACTCACCCTCTCCAAACTCCCAACACACACTCACCCTCTCCAATTCCCAACACATACTCACCCTCTCCAATTCCCAACACACACTCACACTCTCCAATCCCCAATGCACACTCACCCTCTCCAATCCCCAACGCACACTCACCCTCTCCAATCCCCAACACACACTCACCCTCTCCAATCCCCAACACACACTCACCCTCCTCTCCAATCCCCAACACACTCCCACCCTCTCCGATCCCCAACACACACTCAACCTCTCCTACCCCAACACACACTCACCCTCTCCAATCCCCAACACAGACTCACCCTCTCCAATCCCCAACACACACTCACCCTCTCCAATCCCAACACACACTCATCCTCTCCAATCCCCAAACCACACTCACCCTCTCCAACACCCAACACACACTCACCCTTTCCAATCCCCAACACACACTCACCCTCTCCAATCCGCAACACACTCTCACCCTCTCCAATCACCCAACACACACTCACCCACTCCCATCCCCACACACACTCACCCTCTCCAATCCCCAACACACACTCACCCTCTCCAATCACCCAACACACACTCACCCTCTCCATTCCGCAACACACACTCACACTCTCCAATCCCCAACACACACTCATCCTCTCCAATCCCCAACACACACTCACCCTCTCCAATCCCCAACACACACTCACCCTCTCCAATCCCCAACACACTCTCACCCTCTCCAACCCCAACACACACTCACCCTCTCCAAATCCCAACTCACACTCATCCTCTCCAATCCCCAACACACACTCACCCTCTCCAATCCCCAACACACACTCACCCTCTCCAATTCCCAACACACACTCACCCTTTCCAATCATCCCCAACACACACTCACTCTCTCCAATCCCGAAAACACACTCACCCTTTCCAATCCCCAACACACACTCACCCTCTCCAATCCCCAACACACACTCACCCTCTCCATCCTCCCAACACACACTCACCCTCTCCAACCCCCAACTCACACACACCCTCTCCAATCGCCAACACACACTCACCCTCTCCAATCTCCCAACACACACTCACCCTCTCCAATCACCCAACACACACTCACCCTCTCCAATCCCCAACACACTTTCACCCTCTCCAATCACCCAACACACACTCACCCTCTCCAACCTCCCAACACACACTCACCCTCTCCAATCGCCAACACACACTCACCCTCTCCAATCACCCAAAACACACTCACCATCTCCAATACCCAACACACATTCACCCTCTCCAACCACCCAACACATACTCACCCTCTCCAATCCCCAACACATACTCTCACCCTCTCCAACCTCCCAACGCACACTCACTCTCTCCAATCACCAACACACACTCACCCTCTCCAATCCCCAACACACACTCACCCTCTCCAACCCCCAACACACACTCACCCTCTCCAACCCCCAACACACACACACTCTCCAATCCCCAACACACACTCACCCTCTCCAACCTCCCAACACACACTCACCCTCTCCAACCCACAACACACACTCACTCTCTCCAACCCCAAATGCACACTCACCCTCTCAAACCTCCCAAGACACACTCACCCTCTCCAATCCGCAACACACACTCACACTCTCCAACCCCCAACACACACTCACCCTCTCCAATCCCCCACAGCACACACTCACCCTCTCCAAACCTCCAACACACACTCACCCTTTCCAATCCCCCCCAACACACACTCACCCTCTCCAATCCCCAACACACACTTACCCTCTCCAATCCACAGCACACACTCACCCTCTCCAACCTCCCAACACACACTCACCCTCTCCAATTCCCAACACATACTCACCCTCTCCAATCCACAACACACACTCACCCTCTCCAACCTCCCAACACACACTCACCCTCTCCAATTCCCAACACATACTCACCCTCTCCAACCCACAACACACACTCACTCTCTCCAACCCCCAATGCACACTCACCCTCTCCAACCTCCCAACACACACTCACCCTCTCCAATCCGCAACACACACTCACACTCTCCAACCCCCAACACACACTCACCCTCTCCAATCCCCCACAGCACACACTCACCCTCTCCAAACCCCCCAACACACACTCACCCTTTCCAATCCCCCCCAACACACACTCACCCTCTCCAATCCCCAACACACACTCACCCTCTCCAATCCCCAACACACACTCACCCTTTCCAATCCCCAACACACACTCACCCTCTCCAATCCCCAACACACACTCACCCTCTCCATCCTCCCAACACACACTCACCCTCTCCAACCCCCAACACACACTCACCCTCTCCAATCGCCAACACACACTCACCCTCTCCAATCTCCCAACACACACTCACCCTCTCCAACACCCAACACACACTCACCCTTTCCAATCGCCAACACACACTCACCCTCTCCAATCCCTAACACACACTCACCCTCTCCAACCCACAACACACACACACTCTCTCCAACCCCCAATGCACACTCACCCTCTCCAATCCCCAACACACACTCACCCTCTCCAATCCGCAACACACACTCACACTCTCCAACCCCCAACACACACTCACCCTCTCCATCCCCAACAGCACACACTCACCCTCTCCAATCCCCCCCAACACACACTCACCCTCTTCAATCCCCAACACACAGTTACCCTCTCCAATCCACAACACACACTCACCCTCTCCAACCTCCCAACACACACTCACCCTCTCCAATTCCCAACACATACTCACCTTCTCCAATTCCCAACACATACTCACCTTCTCCAATTCCCAACACACACTCACACTCTCCAATCCCCAATGCACACTTACCCTCTCCAATCCCCAACGCACAGTCACCCTCTCCAATCCCCAACACACACTCACCCTCTCCAATCCCCAACACACACTCACCCTCCTCTCCAATCCCCAACACACACTCACCCTCTCCAATCCCCAACACACACTCAACCTCTCCTACCCCAACACACACTCACCCTCTCCAATCCCCAACACACACTCACACTCTCCAATCCCATCACACACTCATCCTCTCCAATCCCCAACACACACTCACCCTCTCCAATCCCCAACACACACTCACCCTCTCCAATCCCCAACACACTCTCACCCTCTCCAATCACCCAACACACACTCACCCACTCCCATCACCACACACACTCAACCTCTCCAATCCCCCAACACACACTCACCCTCTCCAATTCCCAACACACACTCACCCTCTCCAATCCCCAACACACTCACACCCTCTCCAATCATCCAACACACACTCACACACTCCCATCCCCACACACACTCACCCTCTCCAATCCCCCAACACACACTCACCCTCTCCAATCACCCAACACACACTCACCCTCTCCAATCACCCAACACACACTCACCCTCTCCAATCCCCAACACACAATCACCATCTCCAATTCCCAAAACATACTCACCCTCTCCAATTTCCAACACACACTCACCCTCTCCGATCCCCCACAGCACACACTCACACTCTCCAATGCCCCACAACACACACTCACCATTTCCAATCCCCCCCAACACACACTCACCCTCTCCAATCCCCAACACACACTCACCCTCTCCAATCCCCAACACACACTCAACCTCTCCAATTCCCAACACATACTCACCCTCTCCAATTCCCAACACACACTCACCCACTCCAATCCCCAACACACACTCACACTCTCCAATCCCCAACACACTCATCCTCTCCAATCCCCAACACACACTCACCCTCTCCAATCCCCAACACACACTCACCCACTCCCATCCCCACACAGACTCACCCTCTCCAATCCCCAACACACACTCACACTCTCCAATACCCAACACACACTCACCCTCTCCAAGACCCAACACACTCTCACCCTCTCCAATCCCCAACACACACTCACACTCTCCAATCCCCAACACACACTCACCCTCTCCAATTCCCATCACACACTCACCCTCTCCAATCCACAACACACACTCACCCTCTCCGATCCCCCACAACACACACTCACCCTCTGCAATCCCCAACACACACTCACACTCTCCAATCACCCAACACACACTCACTCTCCTATCCCCAACACACACTAACCCTCTCCAATTCCCAACGCACACTCACACTCTCCAATCCCCAACACACACTCACCCTCTCCAATCCCCAACACACACTCACCCACTCCCATCCCCAACACACACTCACCCTCTCCAATCCCCAACACACACTCACCCACTCCCATCCCCACACAGACTCACCCTCTCCAATCCCCCCCAACACACACTCAGCCTCTCCAATCCCCAACACACACTCACCCACTCCCATCCCCACACAGACTCACCCTCTCCAATCCCCAACACACACTCACCCTCTCCAATCCCCAACACACACTCACCCTCTCCAATCCCCAACACACACTCTCCCTCTCCAATTCCCAACACACACTCACCCTCTCCAATCCCCAACACACTCACACCCTCTCCAATCATCCAACACACACTCACACACTCCCATCCCAACACACACTCACCCTCTCCAATCCCCCAACACACACTCACCCTCTCCAATCACCCAACACACACTCACCCTCTCCAATCACCCAACACACACTCACCCTCTCCAATCCCCAACACACAATCACCATCTCCAATTCCCAAAACATACTCACCCTCTCCAATTTCCAACACACACTCACCCTCTCCGATCCCCCACAGCACACACTCACACTCTCCAATGCCCCACAACACACACTCACCATTTCCAATCCCCCCAACACACACTCACCCTCTCCAATCCCCAACACACACTCACCCTCTCCAATCCCCAACACACACTCAACCTCTCCAATTCCCAACACATACTCACCCTCTCCAATTCCCAACACACACTCACCCACTCCAATCCCCAACACACACTCACACTCTCCAATCCCCAACACACTCATCCTCTCCAATCCCCAACACACACTCACCCTCTCCAATCCCCAACACACACTCACCCACTCCCATCCCCACACAGACTCACCCTCTCCAATCCCCAACACACACTCACACTCTCCAATACCCAACACACACTCACCCTCTCCAAGACCCAACACACTCTCACCCTCTCCAATCCCCAACACACACTCACACTCTCCAATCCCCAACACACACTCACCCTCTCCAATTCCCATCACACACTCACCCTCTCCAATCCACAACACACACTCACCCTCTCCGATCCCCCACAACACACACTCACCCTCTGCAATCCCCAACACACACTCACACTCTCCAATCACCCAACACACACTCACTCTCCTATCCCCAACACACACTAACCCTCTCCAATTCCCAACGCACACTCACCCACTCCAATCCCCAACACACACTCACACTCTCCAATCCCCAACACACACTCACCCTCTCCAATCCCCAACACACACTCACCCACTCCCATCCCCAACACACACTCACCCTCTCCAATCCCCAACACACACTCACCCACTCCCATCCCCACACAGACTCACCCTCTCCAATCCCCCCCAACACACACTCACCCTCTCCAATCCCCAACACACACTCACCCACTCCCATCCCCACACAGACTCACCCTCTCCAATCCCCAACACACACTCACCCTCTCCAATCCCCAACACACACTCACCCTCTCCAATCCCCAACACACACTCTCCCTCTCCAATCGCCAACACACACTCACCCTCTCCAACTTCCCAACACACACTCACCCTCTCCAATCGCCAACACACACTCACCCTCTCCAATCACCCAAAACACACTCACCAGCTCCAATCCCCAACACACACTCACCCTCTCCAATCCCCAACACACACTCACCCTCTCCAATCCCCAACACACACTCTCCCTCTCCAATCGCCAACACACACTCACCCTCTCCAACTTCCCAACACACACTCACCCTCTCCAATCGCCAACACACACTCACCCTCTCCAATCACCCAAAACACACTCACCAGCTCCAATCCCCAACACACATTCACCCTCTCCAACCACCCAACACACACTCACCCTCTCCAATCCCCAACACACACTCTCCCTCTCCAATCGCCAACACACACTCACCCTCTCCAATCACCCAAAACACACTCACCATCTCCAATACCCAACACACATTCACCCTCTCCAACCACCCAACACATACTCACCCTCTCCAATCCCCAACACATACTCTCACCCTCTCCAACGTCCCAACGCACACTCACTCTCTCCAATCACCAACACACACTCACCCTCTCCAATCCCCAACACACACTCACCCTCTCCAACCCCCAACACACACTCACCCTCTCCAATCGCCAACACACACTCACCCTCTCCAATCTCCCAACACACACTCACCCTCTCCAACACCCAACACACACTCACCCTTTCCAATCGCCAACACACACTCACCCTCTCCAATCCCTAACACACACTCACCCTCTCCAACCCACAACACACACACACTCTCTCCAACCCCCAATGCACACTCACCCTCTCCAATCCCCAACACACACTCACCCTCTCCAATCCGCAACACACACTCACACTCTCCAACCCCCAACACACACTCACCCTCTCCATCCCCAACAGCACACACTCACCCTCTCCAATCCCCCCCAACACACACTCACCCTCTTCAATCCCCAACACACAGTTACCCTCTCCAATCCACAACACACACTCACCCTCTCCAACCTCCCAACACACACTCACCCTCTCCAATTCCCAACACATACTCACCTTCTCCAATTCCCAACACATACTCACCTTCTCCAATTCCCAACACACACTCACACTCTCCAATCCCCAATGCACACTTACCCTCTCCAATCCCCAACGCACAGTCACCCTCTCCAATCCCCAACACACACTCACCCTCTCCAATCCCCAACACACACTCACCCTCCTCTCCAATCCCCAACACACACTCACCCTCTCCAATCCCCAACACACACTCAACCTCTCCTACCCCAACACACACTCACCCTCTCCAATCCCCAACACACACTCACACTCTCCAATCCCATCACACACTCATCCTCTCCAATCCCCAACACACACTCACCCTCTCCAATCCCCAACACACACTCACCCTCTCCAATCCCCAACACACTCTCACCCTCTCCAATCACCCAACACACACTCACCCACTCCCATCACCACACACACTCAACCTCTCCAATCCCCCAACACACACTCACCCTCTCCAATTCCCAACACACACTCACCCTCTCCAATCCCCAACACACTCACACCCTCTCCAATCATCCAACACACACTCACACACTCCCATCCCCACACACACTCACCCTCTCCAATCCCCCAACACACACTCACCCTCTCCAATCACCCAACACACACTCACCCTCTCCAATCACCCAACACACACTCACCCTCTCCAATCCCCAACACACAATCACCATCTCCAATTCCCAAAACATACTCACCCTCTCCAATTTCCAACACACACTCACCCTCTCCGATCCCCCACAGCACACACTCACACTCTCCAATGCCCCACAACACACACTCACCATTTCCAATCCCCCCCAACACACACTCACCCTCTCCAATCCCCAACACACACTCACCCTCTCCAATCCCCAACACACACTCAACCTCTCCAATTCCCAACACATACTCACCCTCTCCAATTCCCAACACACACTCACCCACTCCAATCCCCAACACACACTCACACTCTCCAATCCCCAACACACTCATCCTCTCCAATCCCCAACACACACTCACCCTCTCCAATCCCCAACACACACTCACCCACTCCCATCCCCACACAGACTCACCCTCTCCAATCCCCAACACACACTCACACTCTCCAATACCCAACACACACTCACCCTCTCCAAGACCCAACACACTCTCACCCTCTCCAATCCCCAACACACACTCACACTCTCCAATCCCCAACACACACTCACCCTCTCCAATTCCCATCACACACTCACCCTCTCCAATCCACAACACACACTCACCCTCTCCGATCCCCCACAACACACACTCACCCTCTGCAATCCCCAACACACACTCACACTCTCCAATCACCCAACACACACTCACTCTCCTATCCCCAACACACACTAACCCTCTCCAATTCCCAACGCACACTCACACTCTCCAATCCCCAACACACACTCACCCTCTCCAATCCCCAACACACACTCACCCACTCCCATCCCCAACACACACTCACCCTCTCCAATCCCCAACACACACTCACCCACTCCCATCCCCACACAGACTCACCCTCTCCAATCCCCCCCAACACACACTCACCCTCTCCAATCCCCAACACACACTCACCCACTCCCATCCCCACACAGACTCACCCTCTCCAATCCCCAACACACACTCACCCTCTCCAATCCCCAACACACACTCACCCTCTCCAATCCCCAACACACACTCTCCCTCTCCAATTCCCAACACACACTCACCCTCTCCAATCCCCAACACACTCACACCCTCTCCAATCATCCAACACACACTCACACACTCCCATCCCAACACACACTCACCCTCTCCAATCCCCCAACACACACTCACCCTCTCCAATCACCCAACACACACTCACCCTCTCCAATCACCCAACACACACTCACCCTCTCCAATCCCCAACACACAATCACCATCTCCAATTCCCAAAACATACTCACCCTCTCCAATTTCCAACACACACTCACCCTCTCCGATCCCCCACAGCACACACTCACACTCTCCAATGCCCCACAACACACACTCACCATTTCCAATCCCCCCAACACACACTCACCCTCTCCAATCCCCAACACACACTCACCCTCTCCAATCCCCAACACACACTCAACCTCTCCAATTCCCAACACATACTCACCCTCTCCAATTCCCAACACACACTCACCCACTCCAATCCCCAACACACACTCACACTCTCCAATCCCCAACACACTCATCCTCTCCAATCCCCAACACACACTCACCCTCTCCAATCCCCAACACACACTCACCCACTCCCATCCCCACACAGACTCACCCTCTCCAATCCCCAACACACACTCACACTCTCCAATACCCAACACACACTCACCCTCTCCAAGACCCAACACACTCTCACCCTCTCCAATCCCCAACACACACTCACACTCTCCAATCCCCAACACACACTCACCCTCTCCAATTCCCATCACACACTCACCCTCTCCAATCCACAACACACACTCACCCTCTCCGATCCCCCACAACACACACTCACCCTCTGCAATCCCCAACACACACTCACACTCTCCAATCACCCAACACACACTCACTCTCCTATCCCCAACACACACTAACCCTCTCCAATTCCCAACGCACACTCACCCACTCCAATCCCCAACACACACTCACACTCTCCAATCCCCAACACACACTCACCCTCTCCAATCCCCAACACACACTCACCCACTCCCATCCCCAACACACACTCACCCTCTCCAATCCCCAACACACACTCACCCACTCCCATCCCCACACAGACTCACCCTCTCCAATCCCCCCCAACACACACTCACCCTCTCCAATCCCCAACACACACTCACCCACTCCCATCCCCACACAGACTCACCCTCTCCAATCCCCAACACACACTCACCCTCTCCAATCCCCAACACACACTCACCCTCTCCAATCCCCAACACACACTCTCCCTCTCCAATCGCCAACACACACTCACCCTCTCCAACTTCCCAACACACACTCACCCTCTCCAATCGCCAACACACACTCACCCTCTCCAATCACCCAAAACACACTCACCAGCTCCAATCCCCAACACACACTCACCCTCTCCAATCCCCAACACACACTCACCCTCTCCAATCCCCAACACACACTCTCCCTCTCCAATCGCCAACACACACTCACCCTCTCCAACTTCCCAACACACACTCACCCTCTCCAATCGCCAACACACACTCACCCTCTCCAATCACCCAAAACACACTCACCAGCTCCAATCCCCAACACACATTCACCCTCTCCAACCACCCAACACACACTCACCCTCTCCAATCCCCAACACACACTCTCCCTCTCCAATCGCCAACACACACTCACCCTCTCCAATCACCCAAAACACACTCACCATCTCCAATACCCAACACACATTCACCCTCTCCAACCACCCAACACATACTCACCCTCTCCAATCCCCAACACATACTCTCACCCTCTCCAACGTCCCAACGCACACTCACTCTCTCCAATCACCAACACACACTCACCCTCTCCAATCCCCAACACACACTCACCCTCTCCAACCCCCAACACACACTCACCCTCTCCAACCCCCAACACACACACACTCTCCAATCCCCAACACACACTCACCCTCTCCAACCTCCCAACACACACTCACCCTCTCCAACCCACAACACACACTCACTCTCTCCAACCCCAAATGCACACTCACCCTCTCAAACCTCCCAACACACACTCACCCTCTCCAATCCGCAACACACACTCACACTCTTCAACCCCCAACACACACTCACCCTCTCCAATCCCCCACAGCACACACTCACCCTCTCCAAACCTCCAACACACACTCACCCTTTCCAATCCCCCCAACACACACTCACCCTCTCCAATCCCCAACACACACTTACCCTCTCCAATCCACAGCACACACTCACCCTCTCCAACCTCCCAACACACACTCACCCTCTCCAATTCCCAACACATACTCACCCTCTCCAATCCACAACACACACTCACCCTCTCCAACCTCCCAACACACACTCACCCTCTCCAATTCCCAACACATACTCACCCTCTCCAACCCACAACACACACTCACTCTCTCCAACCCCCAATGCACACTCACCCTCTCCAACCTCCCAACACACACTCACCCTCTCCAATCCGCAACACACACTCACACTCTCCAACCCCCAACACACACTCACCCTCTCCAATCCCCCACAGCACACACTCACCCTCTCCAAACCCCCCAACACACACTCACCCTTTCCAATCCCCCCCAACACACACTCACCCTCTCCAATCCCCAACACACACTCACCCTCTCCAATCCCCAACACACACTCACCCTTTCCAATCCCCAACACACACTCACCCTCTCCAATCCCCAACACACACTCACCCTCTCCATCCTCCCAACACACACTCACCCTCTCCAACCCCCAACACACACTCACCCTCTCCAATCGCCAACACACACTCACCCTCTCCAATCTCCCAACACACACTCACCCTCTCCAACACCCAACACACACTCACCCTTTCCAATCGCCAACACACACTCACCCTCTCCAATCCCTAACACACACTCACCCTCTCCAACCCACAACACACACACACTCTCTCCAACCCCCAATGCACACTCACCCTCTCCAATCCCCAACACACACTCACCCTCTCCAATCCGCAACACACACTCACACTCTCCAACCCCCAACACACACTCACCCTCTCCATCCCCAACAGCACACACTCACCCTCTCCAATCCCCCCCAACACACACTCACCCTCTTCAATCCCCAACACACAGTTACCCTCTCCAATCCACAACACACACTCACCCTCTCCAATTCCCATCACACACTCACCCTCTCCAATCCACAACACACACTCACCCTCTCCGATCCCCCACAACACACACTCACCCTCTGCAATCCCCAACACACACTCACACTCTCCAATCACCCAACACACACTCACTCTCCTATCCCCAACACACACTAACCCTCTCCAATTCCCAACGCACACTCACCCACTCCAATCCCCAACACACACTCACACTCTCCAATCCCCAACACACACTCACCCTCTCCAATCCCCAACACACACTCACCCACTCCCATCCCCAACACACACTCACCCTCTCCAATCCCCAACACACACTCACCCACTCCCATCCCCACACAGACTCACCCTCTCCAATCCCCCCCAACACACACTCACCCTCTCCAATCCCCAACACACACTCACCCACTCCCATCCCCACACAGACTCACCCTCTCCAATCCCCAACACACACTCACCCTCTCCAATCCCCAACACACACTCACCCTCTCCAATCCCCAACACACACTCTCCCTCTCCAATCGCCAACACACACTCACCCTCTCCAACTTCCCAACACACACTCACCCTCTCCAATCGCCAACACACACTCACCCTCTCCAATCACCCAAAACACACTCACCAGCTCCAATCCCCAACACACACTCACCCTCTCCAATCCCCAACACACACTCACCCTCTCCAATCCCCAACACACACTCTCCCTCTCCAATCGCCAACACACACTCACCCTCTCCAACTTCCCAACACACACTCACCCTCTCCAATCGCCAACACACACTCACCCTCTCCAATCACCCAAAACACACTCACCAGCTCCAATCCCCAACACACATTCACCCTCTCCAACCACCCAACACACACTCACCCTCTCCAATCCCCAACACACACTCTCCCTCTCCAATCGCCAACACACACTCACCCTCTCCAATCACCCAAAACACACTCACCATCTCCAATACCCAACACACATTCACCCTCTCCAACCACCCAACACATACTCACCCTCTCCAATCCCCAACACATACTCTCACCCTCTCCAACGTCCCAACGCACACTCACTCTCTCCAATCACCAACACACACTCACCCTCTCCAATCCCCAACACACACTCACCCTCTCCAACCCCCAACACACACTCACCCTCTCCAACCCCCAACACACACACACTCTCCAATCCCCAACACACACTCACCCTCTCCAACCTCCCAACACACACTCACCCTCTCCAACCCACAACACACACTCACCCTCTCCAATCCCCAACACACACTCTCCCTCTCCAATTCCCAACACACACTCACCCTCTCCAATCCCCAACACACTCACACCCTCTCCAATCATCCAACACACACTCACACACTCCCATCCCAACACACACTCACCCTCTCCAATCCCCCAACACACACTCACCCTCTCCAATCACCCAACACACACTCACCCTCTCCAATCCCCAACACACACTCTCCCTCTCCAATCGCCAACACACACTCACCCTCTCCAATCACCCAAAACACACTCACCATCTCCAATACCCAACACACATTCACCCTCTCCAACCACCCAACACATACTCACCCTCTCCAATCCCCAACACATACTCTCACCCTCTCCAACGTCCCAACGCACACTCACTCTCTCCAATCACCAACACACACTCACCCTCTCCAATCCCCAACACACACTCACCCTCTCCAACCCCCAACACACACTCACCCTCTCCAACCCCCAACACACACTCACCCTCTCCAACCCCCAACACACACACACTCTCCAATCCCCAACACACACTCACCCTCTCCAACCTCCCAACACACACTCACCCTCTCCAACCCACAACACACACTCACCCTCTCCAATCCCCAACACACACTCTCCCTCTCCAATTCCCAACACACACTCACCCTCTCCAATCCCCAACACACTCACACCCTCTCCAATCATCCAACACACACTCACACACTCCCATCCCAACACACACTCACCCTCTCCAATCCCCCAACACACACTCACCCTCTCCAATCACCCAACACACACTCACCCTCTCCAATCACCCAACACACACTCACCCTCTCCAATCCCCAACACACAATCACCATCTCCAATTCCCAAAACATACTCACCCTCTCCAATTTCCAACACACACTCACCCTCTCCGATCCCCCACAGCACACACTCACACTCTCCAATGCCCCACAACACACACTCACCATTTCCAATCCCCCCAACACACACTCACCCTCTCCAATCCCCAACACACACTCACCCTCTCCAATCCCCAACACACACTCAACCTCTCCAATTCCCAACACATACTCACCCTCTCCAATTCCCAACACACACTCACCCACTCCAATCCCCAACACACACTCACACTCTCCAATCCCCAACACACTCATCCTCTCCAATCCCCAACACACACTCACCCTCTCCAATCCCCAACACACAGTCACCCACTCCCATCCCCACACAGACTCACCCTCTCCAATCCCCAACACACACTCACACTCTCCAATACCCAACACACACTCACCCTCTCCAAGACCCAACACACTCTCACCCTCTCCAATCCCCAACACACACTCACACTCTCCAATCCCCAACACACACTCACCCTCTCCAATTCCCATCACACACTCACCCTCTCCAATCCACAACACACACTCACCCTCTCCGATCCCCCACAACACACACTCACCCTCTGCAATCCCCAACACACACTCACACTCTCCAATCACCCAACACACACTCACTCTCCTATCCCCAACACACACTAACCCTCTCCAATTCCCAACGCACACTCACCCACTCCAATCCCCAACACACACTCACACTCTCCAATCCCCAACACACACTCACCCTCTCCAATCCCCAACACACACTCACCCACTCCCATCCCCAACACACACTCACCCTCTCCAATCCCCAACACACACTCACCCACTCCCATCCCCACACAGACTCACCCTCTCCAATCCCCCCCAACACACACTCACCCTCTCCAATCCCCAACACACACTCACCCACTCCCATCCCCACACAGACTCACCCTCTCCAATCCCCAACACACACTCACCCTCTCCAATCCCCAACACACACTCACCCTCTCCAATCCCCAACACACACTCTCCCTCTCCAATCGCCAACACACACTCACCCTCTCCAACTTCCCAACACACACTCACCCTCTCCAATCGCCAACACACACTCACCCTCTCCAATCACCCAAAACACACTCACCAGCTCCAATCCCCAACACACACTCACCCTCTCCAATCCCCAACACACACTCACCCTCTCCAATCCCCAACACACACTCTCCCTCTCCAATCGCCAACACACACTCACCCTCTCCAACTTCCCAACACACACTCACCCTCTCCAATCGCCAACACACACTCACCCTCTCCAATCACCCAAAACACACTCACCAGCTCCAATCCCCAACACACATTCACCCTCTCCAACCACCCAACACACACTCACCCTCTCCAATCCCCAACACACACTCTCCCTCTCCAATCGCCAACACACACTCACCCTCTCCAATCACCCAAAACACACTCACCATCTCCAATACCCAACACACATTCACCCTCTCCAACCACCCAACACATACTCACCCTCTCCAATCCCCAACACATACTCTCACCCTCTCCAACGTCCCAACGCACACTCACTCTCTCCAATCACCAACACACACTCACCCTCTCCAATCCCCAACACACACTCACCCTCTCCAACCCCCAACACACACTCACCCTCTCCAACCCCCAACACACACACACTCTCCAATCCCCAACACACACTCACCCTCTCCAACCTCCCAACACACACTCACCCTCTCCAACCCACAACACACACTCACTCTCTCCAACCCCAAATGCACACTCACCCTCTCAAACCTCCCAACACACACTCACCCTCTCCAATCCGCAACACACACTCACACTCTTCAACCCCCAACACACACTCACCCTCTCCAATCCCCCACAGCACACACTCACCCTCTCCAAACCTCCAACACACACTCACCCTTTCCAATCCCCCCCAACACACACTCACCCTCTCCAATCCCCAACACACACTTACCCTCTCCAATCCACAGCACACACTCACCCTCTCCAACCTCCCAACACACACTCACCCTCTCCAATTCCCAACACATACTCACCCTCTCCAATCCACAACACACACTCACCCTCTCCAACCTCCCAACACACACTCACCCTCTCCAATTCCCAACACATACTCACCCTCTCCAACCCACAACACACACTCACTCTCTCCAACCCCCAATGCACACTCACCCTCTCCAACCTCCCAACACACACTCACCCTCTCCAATCCGCAACACACACTCACACTCTCCAACCCCCAACACACACTCACCCTCTCCAATCCCCCACAGCACACACTCACCCTCTCCAAACCCCCCAACACACACTCACCCTTTCCAATCCCCCCCAACACACACTCACCCTCTCCAATCCCCAACACACACTCACCCTCTCCAATCCCCAACACACACTCACCCTTTCCAATCCCCAACACACACTCACCCTCTCCAATCCCCAACACACACTCACCCTCTCCATCCTCCCAACACACACTCACCCTCTCCAACCCCCAACACACACTCACCCTCTCCAATCGCCAACACACACTCACCCTCTCCAATCTCCCAACACACACTCACCCTCTCCAATCCCTAACACACACTCACCCTCTCCAACCCACAACACACACACACTCTCTCCAACCCCCAATGCACACTCACCCTCTCCAATCCCCAACACACACTCACCCTCTCCAATCCGCAACACACACTCACACTCTCCAACCCCCAACACACACTCACCCTCTCCATCCCCAACAGCACACACTCACCCTCTCCAATCCCCCCCAACACACACTCACCCTCTTCAATCCCCAACACACAGTTACCCTCTCCAATCCACAACACACACTCACCCTCTCCAATTCCCATCACACACTCACCCTCTCCAATCCACAACACACACTCACCCTCTCCGATCCCCCACAACACACACTCACCCTCTGCAATCCCCAACACACACTCACACTCTCCAATCACCCAACACACACTCACTCTCCTATCCCCAACACACACTAACCCTCTCCAATTCCCAACGCACACTCACCCACTCCAATCCCCAACACACACTCACACTCTCCAATCCCCAACACACACTCACCCTCTCCAATCCCCAACACACACTCACCCACTCCCATCCCCAACACACACTCACCCTCTCCAATCCCCAACACACACTCACCCACTCCCATCCCCACACAGACTCACCCTCTCCAATCCCCCCCAACACACACTCACCCTCTCCAATCCCCAACACACACTCACCCACTCCCATCCCCACACAGACTCACCCTCTCCAATCCCCAACACACACTCACCCTCTCCAATCCCCAACACACACTCACCCTCTCCAATCCCCAACACACACTCTCCCTCTCCAATCGCCAACACACACTCACCCTCTCCAACTTCCCAACACACACTCACCCTCTCCAATCGCCAACACACACTCACCCTCTCCAATCACCCAAAACACACTCACCAGCTCCAATCCCCAACACACACTCACCCTCTCCAATCCCCAACACACACTCACCCTCTCCAATCCCCAACACACACTCTCCCTCTCCAATCGCCAACACACACTCACCCTCTCCAACTTCCCAACACACACTCACCCTCTCCAATCGCCAACACACACTCACCCTCTCCAATCACCCAAAACACACTCACCAGCTCCAATCCCCAACACACATTCACCCTCTCCAACCACCCAACACACACTCACCCTCTCCAATCCCCAACACACACTCTCCCTCTCCAATCGCCAACACACACTCACCCTCTCCAATCACCCAAAACACACTCACCATCTCCAATACCCAACACACATTCACCCTCTCCAACCACCCAACACATACTCACCCTCTCCAATCCCCAACACATACTCTCACCCTCTCCAACGTCCCAACGCACACTCACTCTCTCCAATCACCAACACACACTCACCCTCTCCAATCCCCAACACACACTCACCCTCTCCAACCCCCAACACACACTCACCCTCTCCAACCCCCAACACACACACACTCTCCAATCCCCAACACACACTCACCCTCTCCAACCTCCCAACACACACTCACCCTCTCCAACCCACAACACACACTCACTCTCTCCAACCCCAAATGCACACTCACCCTCTCAAACCTCCCAACACACACTCACCCTCTCCAATCCGCAACACACACTCACACTCTTCAACCCCCAACACACACTCACCCTCTCCAATCCCCCACAGCACACACTCACCCTCTCCAAACCTCCAACACACACTCACCCTTTCCAATCCCCCCCAACACACACTCACCCTCTCCAATCCCCAACACACACTTACCCTCTCCAATCCACAGCACACACTCACCCTCTCCAACCTCCCAACACACACTCACCCTCTCCAATTCCCAACACATACTCACCCTCTCCAATCCACAACACACACTCACCCTCTCCAACCTCCCAACACACACTCACCCTCTCCAATTCCCAACACATACTCACCCTCTCCAACCCACAACACACACTCACTCTCTCCAACCCCCAATGCACACTCACCCTCTCCAACCTCCCAACACACACTCACCCTCTCCAATCCGCAACACACACTCACACTCTCCAACCCCCAACACACACTCACCCTCTCCAATCCCCCACAGCACACACTCACCCTCTCCAAACCCCCCAACACACACTCACCCTTTCCAATCCCCCCCAACACACACTCACCCTCTCCAATCCCCAACACACACTCACCCTCTCCAATCCCCAACACACACTCACCCTTTCCAATCCCCAACACACACTCACCCTCTCCAATCCCCAACACACACTCACCCTCTCCATCCTCCCAACACACACTCACCCTCTCCAACCCCCAACACACACTCACCCTCTCCAATCGCCAACACACACTCACCCTCTCCAATCTCCCAACACACACTCACCCTCTCCAACACCCAACACACACTCACCCTTTCCAATCGCCAACACACACTCACCCTCTCCAATCCCTAACACACACTCACCCTCTCCAACCCACAACACACACACACTCTCCAACCCCCAATGCACACTCACCCTCTCCAATCCCCAACACACACTCACCCTCTCCAATCCGCAACACACACTCACACTCTCCAACCCCCAACACACACTCACCCTCTCCATCCCCAACAGCACACACTCACCCTCTCCAATCCCCCCCAACACACACTCACCCTCTTCAATCCCCAACACACAGTTACCCTCTCCAATCCACAACACACACTCACCCTCTCCAACCTCCCAACACACACTCACCCTCTCCAATTCCCAACACATACTCACCTTCTCCAATTCCCAACACATACTCACCTTCTCCAATTCCCAACACACACTCACACTCTCCAATCCCCAATGCACACTCACCCTCTCCAATCCCCAACGCACAGTCACCCTCTCCAATCCCCAACACACACTCACCCTCTCCAATCCCCAACACACACTCACCCTCCTCTCCAATCCCCAACACACACTCACCCTCTCCGATCCCCAACACACACTCAACCTCTCCTACCCCAACACACACTCACCCTCTCCAATCCCCAACACACACTCACACTCTCCAATCCCATCACACACTCATCCTCTCCAATCCCCAACACACACTCACCCTCTCCAATCCCCAACACACACTCACCCTCTCCAATCCCCAACACACTCTCACCCTCTCCAATCACCCAACACACACTCACCCACTCCCATCACCACACACACTCAACCTCTCCAATCCCCCAACACACACTCACCCTCTCCAATTCCCAACACACACTCACCCTCTCCAATCCCCAACACACTCACACCCTCTCCAATCATCCAACACACACTCACACACTCCCATCCCCACACACACTCACCCTCTCCAATCCCCCAACACACACTCACCCTCTCCAATCACCCAACACACACTCACCCTCTCCAATCACCCAACACACACTCACCCTCTCCAATCCCCAACACACAATCACCATCTCCAATTCCCAAAACATACTCACCCTCTCCAATTTCCAACACACACTCACCCTCTCCGATCCCCCACAGCACACACTCACACTCTCCAATGCCCCACAACACACACTCACCATTTCCAATCCCCCCCAACACACACTCACCCTCTCCAATCCCCAACACACACTCACCCTCTCCAATCCCCAACACACACTCAAACTCTCCAATTCCCAACACATACTCACCCTCTCCAATTCCCAACACACACTCACCCACTCCAATCCCCAACACACACTCACACTCTCCAATCCCCAACACACTCATCCTCTCCAATCCCCAACACACACTCACCCTCTCCAATCCCCAACACACACTCACCCACTCCCATCCCCACACAGACTCACCCTCTCCAATCCCCAACACACACTCACCGTCTCCAATCACCCAACACACACTCACCCTCTCCAACCCCCAACACACACTCACCCTCTCCAATCCCCAACACACACTCACCCTCTCCAATCCCCCCAACACACACTCACCCTCTCCAATCCCCAACACACACTCACCCTCTCCAACCTCCCAACACACACTCACCCTCTCCAATTCCCAACACATACTCACCCTCTCCAATTCCCAACACACACTCACACTCTCCAATCCCCAACACACACTCACCCTCTCCAATCCCCAACACACACTCACCCTCTCCAAACCCCAACACACACTCACACTCTCCAATCCCAACACACACTCACCCTCTCCAATCCCCAACACACGCTCACCCTCTCCAATCCCCAACACACACTCACACTCTCCAATCCCAACACACACTCATCCTCTCCAATCCCCAACACACACTCACCCTCTCCAACACCCAACACACACTCACCCTTTCCAATCCCCAACACACACTCACCCTCTCCAATCCGCAACACACTCTCACCCTCTCCAATCACCCAACACACACTCACCCACTCCCATCCCCACACACACTCACCCTCTCCAATCCCCAACACACACTCACCCTCTCCAATCACCCAACACACACTCACCCTCTCCATTCCGCAACACACACTCACACTCTCCAATCCCCAACACACACTCATCCTCTCCAATCCCCAACACACACTCACCCTCTCCAATCCCCAACACACACTCACCCTCTCCAATCCCCAACACACTCTCACCCTCTCCAACCCCAACACACACTCACCCTCTCCAAATCCCAACTCACACTCATCCTCTCCAATCCCCAACACACAGTCACCCTCTCCAATCCCCAACACACACTCACCCTCTCCAATTCCCAACACACACTCACCCTTTCCAATCATCCCCAACACACACTCACTCTCTCCAATCCCGAACACACACTCACCCTTTCCAATCCCCAACACACACTCACCCTCTCCAATCCCCAACACACACTCACCCTCTCCATCCTCCCAACACACACTCACCCTCTCCAACCCCCAACTCACACACACCCTCTCCAATCGCCAACACACACTCACCCTCTCCAATCTCCCAACACACACTCACCCTCTCCAATCACCCAACACACACTCACCCTCTCCAATCCCCAACACACATTCACCCTCTCCAATCACCCAACACACACTCACCCTCTCCAATCACCCAACACACACTCATCCACTCCCATCCCCACACACACTCACCCTCTCCAATCCCCAACACACACTCACCCTCTCCAATCACCCAACACACACACACCCTCTCCAACCCCCAACAAACACTCACCCTCTCCAATCCCCAACACACACTCACCCTCTCCAATCACCCAACACACACTCACCCTCTCCAATCCCCAACACACATTCACCCTCTCCAATCACCCAACACACACTCACCCCCTCCAACCCCAACACCCACTCACCCTCTCCAAATCCCAACTCACACTCATCCTCTCCAATCCCCAACACACACTCACCCTCTCCAATCCCCAACACCCACTCACCCTCTCCAATCCCCAACACACACTCACCCTTTCCAATCATCCCCAACACACACTCACTCTCTCCAATCCCGAACACATACTCACCCTTTCCAATCCCCAACACACACTCACCCTCTCCAATCCCCAACACACACTCACCCTCTCCATCCTCCCAACACACACTCACCCTCTCCAACCCCCAACACACACACACCCTCTCCAATCGCCAACACACACTCACCCTCTCCAATCTCCCAACACACACTCACCCTCTCCAACACCCAACACACACTCACCCTTTCCAATCGCCAACACACACTCACCCTCTCCAATCCCTAACACACACTAAACCTCTCCAATCCCCAACACACACTCACCCTCTCCAATCCCCAACACACACTCACCCACTCCAATCGCCAACACACACTCACCCTCTCCATTCCGCAACACACTCACCCTCTCCAATCCCCCCAACACATGCTCACCCTCTCCCACCTCCCAGCTCACACTGACCCTCTCCAATCTCCCAAAAGACACTCGACATCTCCAATTTCCCAACACACACTCACCCTCTCCAATCACCCCCAACACACACTCACTCTCTCCAATCCCCAACACACACTCACCCTTTCCAATCCCCAACACACACTCACCCTCTCCAATCCACAGCTCACACTCACCCTCTCCAATCCCCCCAACACACACTCACCCTCTCCAACCTCCCAGCTCACACTCACCCTCTCCAATCCCCAACACACTCACACTCTCCAACCTCCCAACACACACTCACCCTCACCAACCCCCAACACACACTCACCCTCTCCAATCGCCAACACACACTCACCCTCTCCATCCCCCACAGCACACACTCACCCTCTCCAATCCCCCCCAACACACACTCACCCTTTCCAATCCCCCCCAACACACACTCACCCTCTCCAATCCCCAACACACACTTACCCTCTCCAATCCACAACACACACTCACCCTCTCCAAACTCCCAACACACACTCACCCTCTCCAATTCCCAACACATACTCACCCTCTCCAATTCCCAACACACACTCACACTCTGCAATCCCCAATGCACACTCACCCTCTCCAATCCCCAACGCACACTCACCCTCTCCAATCCCCAACACACACTCACCCTCTCCAATCCCCAACACACACTCACCCTCCTCTCCAATCCCCAACACACTCCCACCCTCTCCGATCCCCAACACACACTCAACCTCTCCTACCCCAACACACACTCACCCTCTCCAATCCCCAACACAGACTCACCCTCTCCAATCCCCAACACACACTCACCCTCTCCAATCCCAACACACACTCATCCTCTCCAATCCCCAACACACACTCACCCTCTCCAACACCCAACACACACTCACCCTTTCCAATCCCCAACACACACTCACCCTCTCCAATCCGCAACACACTCTCACCCTCTCCAATCACCCAACACACACTCACCCACTCCCATCCCCACACACACTCACCCTCTCCAATCCCCAACACACACTCACCCTCTCCAATCACCCAACACACTCTCACCCTCTCCAACCCCAACACACACTCACCCTCTCCAAATCCCAACTCACACTCATCCTCTCCAATCCCCAACACACACTCACCCTCTCCAATCCCCAACACACACTCACCCTCTCCAATTCCCAACACACACTCACCCTTTCCAATCATCCCCAACACACACTCACTCTCTCCAATCCCGAAAACACACTCACCCTTTCCAATCTCCAACACACACTCACCCTCTCCAATCCCCAACACACACTCACCCTCTCCATCCTCCCAACACACACTCACCCTCTCCAACCCCCAACTCACACACACCCTCTCCAATCGCCAACACACACTCACCCTCTCCAATCTCCCAACACACACTCACCCTCTCCAATCACCCAACACACACTCACCCTCTCCAATCCCCAACACACTTTCACCCTCTCCAATCACCCAACACACACTCACCCTCTCCAATCACCCAACACACACTCACCCACTCCCATCCCCACACACACTCACCCTCTCCAATCCCCAACACACACTCACCCTCTCCAATCACCCAACACACACACACCCTCTCCAACCCCCAACAAACACTCACCCTCTCCAATCCCCAACACACACTCACCCTCTCCAATCACCCAACACACACTCACCCTCTCCAATCCCCAACACACATTCACCCTCTCCAATCACCCAACACACACTCACCCTCTCCAACCCCAACACACACTCACCCTCTCCAAATCCCAACTCACACTCATCCTCTCCAATCCCCAACACACACTCACCCTCTCCAATCCCCAACACCCACTCACCCTCTCCAATCCCCAACACACACTCACCCTTTCCAATCATCCCCAACACACACTCACTCTCTCCAATCCCGAACACACCCTCACCCTTTCCAATCCCCAACACACACTCACCCTCTCCAATCCCCAACACACACTCACCCTCTCCATCCTCCCAACACACACTCACCCTCTCCAACCCCCAACACACACACACCCTCTCCAATCGCCAACACACACTCACCCTCTCCAATCTCCCAACACACACTCACCCTCTCCAACACCCAACACACACTCACCCTTTCCAATCGCCAACACACACTCACCCTCTCCAATCCCTAACACACACTAAACCTCTCCAATCCCCAACACACACTCACCCTCTCCAATCCCCAACACACACTCACCCACTCCAATCGCCAACACACACTCACCCTCTCCATTCCGCAACACACTCACCCTCTCCAATCCCCCCAACACATGCTCACCCTCTCCCACCTCCCAGCTCACACTGACCCTCTCCAATCTCCCAAAAGACACTCGACATCTCCAATTTCCCAACACACACTCACCCTCTCCAATCACCCCCAACACACACTCACTCTCTCCAATCCCCAACACACACTCACCCTTTCCAATCCCCAACACACACTCACCCTCTCCAATCCACAGCTCACACTCACCCTCTCCAATCCCCCCAACACACACTCACCCTCTCCAACCTCCCAGCTCACACTCACCCTCTCCAATCCCCAACACACTCACACTCTCCAACCTCCCAACACACACTCACCCTCACCAACCCCCAACACACACTCACCCTCTCCAATCGCCAACACATACTCACCCTCTCCATCCCCCACAGCACACACTCACCCTCTCCAATCCCCCCAACACACACTCACCCTTTCCAATCCCCCCCAACACACACTCACCCTCTCCAATCCCCAACAAACACTTACCCTCTCCAATCCACAACACACACTCACCCTCTCCAAACTCCCAACACACACTCACCCTCTCCAATTCCCAACACATACTCACCCTCTCCAATTCCCAACACACACTCACACTCTCCAATCCCCAATGCACACTCACCCTCTCCAATCCCCAACGCACACTCACCCTCTCCAATCCCCAACACACACTCACCCTCTCCAATCCCCAACACACACTCACCCTCCTCTCCAATCCCCAACACACTCTCACCCTCTCCGATCCCCAACACACACTCAACCTCTCCTACCCCACCACACACTCACCCTCTCCAATCCCCAACACAGACTCACCCTCTCCAATCCCCAACACACACTCACCCTCTCCAATCCCCAACACACACTCACCCTCTCCAATCACCCAACACACACTCACCCACTCCAACCCCCAACGCACACTCACCCTCTCCAATCCCCAACACACACTCACCCTCTCCAATCCCCCCCAACACACACTCACCCTCTCCAATCCCCAACACACACTCACCCTCTCCAACCCCCAACACACACTCACCCTCTCCAATTCCCAACACACACTCACCCTCTCCAATCCACAACACACACTCACCCTCTCCAATCCCCAACACACACTCACCCTCTCCAATCACCCAACACACACTCACCCTCTCCAATCCCCAACACACACTCACCCTCTCCAATCCCCCCCAACACAAACTCACCCTCTCCAATCCCCAACACACACTCACCCTCGCCAATCACCCAACACACACTCACCCTCTCCAACCCCCAACACACACTCACTCTCTCCAATTCCCAACACACACTCACCCCCTCCTACCCCAACACACACTCACCCTCTCCAATCCCCAACACACACTCACACTCTCCAATCCCCAACACACACTCATCCTCTCCAGTCCCCAACACACACTCACCCTCTCCAATCCCCAACACACACTCACCCTCTCCAATCCCCAACACACTCTCACCCTCTCCAATCACCCAACACACACTCACCCACTCCCATCCCCACACACACTCACCCTCTCCAATCCCCAACACACACTCACCATCTCCAATCACCCAACACACACTCACCCTCTCCAACCCCCAACACACACTCACCCTTTCCAATCACCCCCAACACACACTCACTCTCTCCAATCCCGAACACACACTCACCCTTTCCAATCCCCAACACACACTCACCCTCTCCAACCCCCAACACACACACACCCTCTCCAATCGCCAACACACACTCACCCTCTCCAATCTCCCAACACACACTCACCCTCTCCAATCACCCAACACACACTCACCCTCTCCAATCCCCAACACACAATCACCCTCTCCGATCCCCGACAACACACACTCACACTCTCCAATGCCCCACAACACACACTCACCCTTTCCAATCCCCCCCAACACACACTCACCCTCTCCCATCCCCACACACACTCACCCTCTCCAATCCCCAACACACACTCACCATCTCCAATCACCCAACACACACTCACCCTCTCCAATCCCCAACACACACTCACCCTTTTCAATCACCCCCAACACACACTCACTCTCTCCAATCCCGAACACACACTCACCCTTTCCAATCCCCAACACACACTCACCCTCTCCAACCCCCAACACACACACACCCTCTCCAAACGCCAACACACACTCACCCTCTCCAATCTCCCAACACACACTCACCCTCTCCAACACCCAACACACACTCACCCTTTCCAATCGCCAACACACACTCACCCTCTCCAATCCCTAACACACACTCAACCTCTCCAATCCCCAACACACACTCACCCTCTTCAATCCCCAACACACACTCACCCACTCCAATCGCCAACACACACTCACCCTCTCCATTCCGCAACACACTCACCCTCTCCAATCCCCCCAACACATGCTCACCCTCTCCCACCTCCCAGCTCACACTGACCCTCTCCAATCTCCCAAAAGACACTCGACGTCTCCAATTTCCCAACACACACTCACCCTCTCCAATCACCCCCAACACACACTCACTCTCTCCAATCCTCCAACACACACTCACCCTTTCCAATCCCCAACACACACTCACCCTCTCCAATCCCCAGCTCACACTCACCCTCTCCAATCCCCCCAACACACACTCACCCTCTCCAACATCCCAGCTCACACTCACCCTCTCCAATCCCCAACACACTCACACTCTCCAACCTCCCAACACACACTCACCCTCACCAACCCCCAACACACACTCACCCTCTCCAATCGCCAACACACACTCACCCTGTCCATCCCCCACAGCACACACTCACCCTCTCCAATCCCCCCCAACACACACTCACCCTTTCCAATCCCCCCCAACACACACTCACCCTCTCCAATCCCCAACACACACCTACCCTCTCCAATCCACAACACACACTCACCCTCTCCAACCCCCAACACACACACACCCTCTCCAAACGCCAACACACACTCACCCTCTCCAATCTCCCAACACACACTCACCCTCTCCAATTCCCAACACATACTCACCCTCTCCAATTCCCAACACACACTCACACTCTCCAATCCCCAATGCACACTCACCCTCTCCAATCCCCAACGCACACTCACCCTCTCCAATCCCCAACGCACACTCACCCTCTCCAATCCCCAACACACACTCACCCTCCTCTCCAATCCCCAACACACTCTCACCCTCTCCGATCCCCAACACACACTCAACCTCTCCTACCCCAACACACACTCACCCTCTCCAATCCCCAACACACACTCACCCTCTCCAATCCCCAACACACACTCACCCTCTCCAATCCCCAACACACACTAACCCTCTCCAATCACCCAACACACACTCACCCACTCCCATCCCCACACACACTCAACCTCTTCAATCCCCCAACACACACTCACCCTCTCCAATTCCCAACACACACTCACCCTCTCCAATCCCCAACACACTCTCACCCTCTCCAATCACCCAACACACACTCACACACTCCCATCCCCACACACACCCACCCTCTCCAATCCCCCAACACACACTCACCCTCTCCAATCACCCAACACACACTCACCCTCTCCAATCCCCAACACACAATCACCCTCTCCAATTCCCAACACATACTCACCCTCTCCAATTCCCAACACACACTCACCCTCTCCGATCCCCGACAACACACACTCACACTCTCCAATGCCCCACAACACACACTCACCCTTTCCAATCCCCCCCAACACACACTCACCCTCTCCAATCCCCAACACACACTCACCCTCTCCAATCCCCAACACACACTCACCCTCCTCTCCAATCCCCAAAACACTCTCACCCTCTCCGATCCCCAACACACACTCAACCTCTCCTACCCCAACACACACTCACCCTCTCCAATCCCCAACACAGACTCACCCTCTCCAATCCCCAACACACACTCACCCTCTCCAATCCCCAACACACACTCACCCTCTCCAATCACCCAACACACACTCACCCACTCCAACCCCCAACGCACACTCACCCTCTCCAATCCCCAACACACACTCACCCTCTCCAATCCCCCCCAACACACACTCACCCTCTCCAATCCCCAACACACACTCACCCTCTCCAACCCCCAACACACACTCACCCTCTCCAATTCCCAACACACACTCACCCTCTCCAATCCACAACACACACTCACCCTCTCCAATCCCCAACACACACTCACCCTCTCCAATCACCCAACACACACTCACCCTCTCCAACCCCCAACACACACTCACCCTCTCCAATCCCCAACACACACTCACCCTCTCCAATCCCCCCCAACACAAACTCACCCTCTCCAATCCCCAACACACACTCACCCTCGCCAATCACCCAACACACACTCACCCTCTCCAACCCCCAACACACACTCACTCTCTCCAATTCCCAACACACACTCACCCCCTCCTACCCCAACACACACTCACCCTCTCCAATCCCCAACACACACTCACACTCTCCAATCCCCAACACACACTCATCCTCTCCAATCCCCAACACACACTCACCCTCTCCAATCCCCAACACACACTCACCCTCTCCAATCCCCAACACACTCTCACCCTCTCCAATCACCCAACACACACTCACCCACTCCCATCCCCACACACACTCACCCTCTCCAATCCCCAACACACACTCACCCTCTCCAATCCCCAACACACACTCACCATCTCCAATCCCCCAACACACACTCACCCTCTCCAATCACCCAACACACACTCACCCTCTCCAATCCCCAACACACAATCACCCTCTCCAATTCCCAACACATACTCACCCTCTCCAATTCCCAACACACACTCACCCTCTCCGATCCCCGACAACACACACTCACACTCTCCAATGCCCCACAACACACACTCACCCTTTCCAATCCCCCCCAACACACACTCACCCTCTCCAATCCCCAACACACACTCACCCTCTCCAATCCCCAACACACACTCACCCTCCTCTCCAATCCCCAACACACTCTCACCCTCTCCGATCCCCAACACACACTCAACCTCTCCTACCCCAACACACACTCACCCTCTCCAATCCCCAACACAGACTCACCCTCTCCAATCCCCAACACACACTCACCCTCTCCAATCCCCAACACACACTCACCCTCTCCAATCACCCAACACACACTCACCCACTCCAACCCCCAACGCACACTCACCCTCTCCAATCCCCAACACACACTCACCCTCTCCAATCCCCCCCAACACACACTCACCCTCTCCAATCCCCAACACACACTCACCCTCTCCAACCCCCAAGACACACTCACCCTCTCCAATTCCCAACACACACTCACCCTCTCCAATCCACAACACACACTCACCCTCTCCAATCCCCAACACACACTCACCCTCTCCAATCACCCAACACACACTCACCCTCTCCAACCCCCAACACACACTCACCCTCTCCAATCCCCAACACACACTCACCCTCTCCAATCCCCCCCAACACAAACTCACCCTCTCCAATCCCCAACACACACTCACCCTCGCCAATCACCCAACACACACTCACCCTCTCCAACCCCCAACACACACTCACTCTCTCCAATTCCCAACACACACTCACCCCCTCCTACCCCAACACACACTCACCCTCTCCAATCCCCAACACACACTCACACTCTCCAATCCCCAACACACACTCATCCTCTCCAATCCCCAACACACACTCACCCTCTCCAATCCCCAACACACACTCACCCTCTCCAATCCCCAACACACTCTCACCCTCTCCAATCACCCAACACACACTCACCCACTCCCATCCCCACACACACTCACCCTCTCCAATCCCCAACACACACTCACCATCTCCAATCACCCAACACACACTCACCCTCTCCAACCCCCAACACACACTCACCCTTTCCAATCACCCCCAACACACACTCACTCTCTCCAATCCCGAACACACACTCACCCTTTCCAATCCCCAACACACACTCACCCTCTCCAACCCCCAACACACACACACCCTCTCCAATCGCCAACACACACTCACCCTCTCCAATCTCCCAACACACACTCACCCTCTCCAATCACCCAACACACACTCACCCTCTCCAATCCCCAACACACAATCACCCTCTCCGATCCCCGACAACACACACTCACACTCTCCAATGCCCCACAACACACACTCACCCTTTCCAATCCCCCCCAACACACACTCACCCTCTCCCATCCCCACACACACTCACCCTCTCCAATCCCCAACACACACTCACCATCTCCAATCACCCAACACACACTCACCCTCTCCAATCCCCAACACACACTCACCCTTTCCAATCACCCCCAACACACACTCACTCTCTCCAATCCCGAACACACACTCACCCTTTCCAATCCCCAACACACACTCACCCTCTCCAACCCCCAACACACACACACCCTCTCCAAACGCCAACACACACTCACCCTCTCCAATCTCCCAACACACACTCACCCTCTCCAACACCCAACACACACTCACCCTCTCCAATCACCCCCAACACACACTCACTCTCTCCAATCCCCAACACACACTCACCCTTTCCAATCCCCAACACACACTCACCCTCTCCAATCCCCAGCTCACATTCACCCTCTCCAATCCCCCCAACACACACTCACCCTCTCCAACCTCCCAGCTCACACTCACCCTCTCCAATCCCCAACACACTCACACTCTCCAACCTCCCAACACACACTCACCCTCACTAACCCCCAACACACACTCACCCTCTCCAATCGCCAACACACACTCACCCTGTCCATCCCCCACAGCACACACTCACCCTCTCCAATCCCCCCCAACACACACTCACCCTTTCCAATCCCCCCCAACACACACTCACCCTCTCCAATCCCCAACACACACCTACCCTCTCCAATCCACAACACACACTCACCCTCTCCAAACTCCCAACACACACTCACCCTCTCCAATTCCCAACACATACTCACCCTCTCCAATTCCCAACACACACTCACACTCTCCAATCCCCAATGCACACTCACCCTCTCCAATCCCCAACGCACACTCACCCTCTCCAATCCCCAACACACACTCACCCTCTCCAATCCCCAACACACACTCACCCTCCTCTCCAATCCCCAACACACTCTCACCCTCTCCGATCCCCAACACACACTCAACCTCTCCTACCCCAACACACACTCACCCTCTCCAATTCCCAACACACACTCACCCTCTCCAATCCCCAACACACTCTCACCCTCTCCAATCACCCAACACACACTCACACACTCCCATCCCCACACACACTCACCCTCTCCAATCCCCCAACACACACTCACCCTCTCCAATCACCCAACACACACTCACCCTCTCCAATCCCCAACACACAATCACCCTCTCCAATTCCCAACACATACTCACCCTCTCCAATTCCCAACACACACTCACCCTCTCCGATCCCCGACAACACACACTCACACTCTCCAATGCCCCACAACACACACTCCCCCTTTCCAATCCCCCCCAACACACACTCACCCTCTCCAATCCCCAACACACACTCACCCTCTCCAATTCCCAACACATACTCACCCTCTCCAATTCCCAACACACACTCACCCTCTCCAATCCCCAACACACACGCACACTCTCCAATCCCCAACACACACTCATCCTCTCCAATCCCCAACACACACTCACCCTCTCCAATCCCCAACACACACTCACCCACTCCCATCCCCACACAGACTCACCCTCTCCAATCCCCAACACACACTCACCCTCTCCAATCCCCAACACACTCACTCTCTCCAATTCCCAACACACACTCACCCCCTCCTACCCCAACACACACTCACCCTCTCCAATCCCCAACACACACTCACACTCTCCAATCCCCAACACACACTCATCCTCTCCAATCCCCAACACACACTCACCCTCTCCAATCCCCAACACACACTCACCCTCTCCAATCCCCAACACACTCTCACCCTCTCCAATCACCCAACACACACTCACCCACTCCCATCCCCACACACACTCACCCTCGCCAATCCCCAACACACACTCACCATCTCCAATCACCCAACACACACTCACCCTCTCCAACCCCAACACACACTCACCCTCTCCAAATCCCAACTCACACTCATCCTCTCCAATCCCCAACACACACTCACCCTCTCCAATCCCCAACACCCACTCACCCTCTCCAATCCCCAACACACACTCACCCTTTCCAATCACCCCCAACACACACTCACTCTCTCCAATCCTGAACACACACTCACCCTTTCCAATCCCCAACACACACTCACCCTCTCCAACCCCCAACACACACACCCCCTCTCCAATCGCCAACACACACTCACCCTCTCCAATCTCCCAACACACACTCACCCTCTCCAACACCCAACACACACTCACCCTCTCCAATCGCCAACACACACTCACCCTCTCCAATCCCTAACACACACTCAACCTCTCCAATCCCCAACACACACTCACCCTCTTCAATCCCCAACACACACTCACCCATTCCAATCGCCAACACACACTCACCCTCTCCATTCCGCAACACACTCACCCTCTCCAATCCCCCCAACACATGCTCACCCTCTCCCACCTCCCAGCTCACACTGACCCTCTCCAATCTCCCAAAAGACACTCGACGTCTCCAATTTCCCAACACACACTCACCCTCTCCAATCACCCCCAACACACACTCACTCTCTCCAATCCCCAACACACACTCACCCTTTCCAATCCCCAACACACACTCACCCTCTCCAATCCCCAGCTCACACTCACCCTCTCCAATCCCCCCAACACACACTCACCCTCTCCAACCTCCCAGCTCACACTCACCCTCTCCAATCCCCAACACACTCACACTCTCCAACCTCCCAACAGACACTCACCCTCACCAACCCCCAACACACACTCACCCTCTCCAATCGCCAACACACACTCACCCTGTCCATCCCCCACAGCACACACTCACCCTCTCCAATCCCCCCAACACACACTCACCCTTTCCAATCCCCCCCAACACACACTCACCCTCTCCAATCCCCAACACACACCTACCCTCTCCAATCCACAACACACACTCACCCTCTCCAAACTCCCAACACACACTCACCCTCTCCAATTCCCAACACATACTCACCCTCTCCAATTCCCAACACACACTCACACTCTCCAATCCCCAATGCACACTCACCCTCTCCAATCCCCAACGCACACTCACCCTCTCCAATCCCCAACACACACTCACCCTCTCCAATCCCCAACACACACTCACCCTCCTCTCCAATCCCCAACACACTCTCACCCTCTCCGATCCCCAACACACACTCAGCCTCTCCTACCCCAACACACACTCACCCTCTCCAATCCCCAACACACACTCACCCTCTCCAATCCCCAAAACACACTCACCCTCTCCAATCCCCAACACACACTCACCCTCTCCGATCCCCCACAACACACACTCACACTCTCCAATGCCCCACAACACACACTCACCCTTTCCAATCCCCCCCAACACACACTCACCCTATCCAATCCCCAACACACACTCACCCTCTCCAATCACCCAACACACACTCACCCTCTCCAACCCCCAACACACACTCACCCTCTCCAATTCCCAACACACACTCACCCTCTCCAATCCACAACACACACTCACCCTCTCCAATCCACAACACACACTCACCCTCTCCAATCCCCAACACACACTCACCCTCTCCAATCACCCAACACACACTCACCCTCTCCAACCCCCAACACACACTCACCCTCTCCAATCCCCAACACACACTCACCCTCTCCAATCCTCAACACACACTCACCCTCTCCAATCCCCAACACACACTCACCCTCGCCAATCACCCAACACACACTCACCCTCTCCAACCCCCAACACACACTCACCCTCTCTAATTCCCAACACACACTCACCCTCTCCAATACCCAACGCACACTCACCCCCTCCTACCCCAACACACACTCACCCTCTCCAATCCCCAACACACACTCACACTCTCCAATCCCCAACACACACTCACACTCTCCAATCCCCAACACACACTCACCCTCTCCAATCCCCAACACACACTCACCCTCTCCAATCCCCAACACACACTCACCCACTCCCATCCCCACACACACTCACCCTCTCCAATCCGCAACACACACTCACCCTCTCCAATTACCCAACAGACACACACCCTCTCCAACCCCCAACACACACTCACCCTCTCCAATCCCCAACACACACTCACCCTCTCCAATCACCCAACACACACTCACCCTCTCCAATCCCCAACACACACTCACCCTCTCCAATCACCCAACACACACTCACCCTCTCCAACCCCAACACACACTCACCCTCTCCAACCCCAACACACACTCACCCTCTCCAATCCCCAACTCACACTCATCCTCTCCAATCCCCAACACACACTCACCCTCTCCAATCCCCAACACACACTCACCCTCTCCAATCCCCAACACACACTCACCCTCTCCAATCCCCAACACACACTCACCCTTTCAAATCACCCGCAACACACACTCACTCTCTCCAATCCCGAACACACATTCACCCTTTCCAATCCCCAACACACACTCACCCTCTCCAATCCCCAACACACACTCACCCTCTCCATCCTCCCAACACACACTCACCCTCTCCAACCCCCAACACACACTCACCCTCTCCAATCGACAACACACACTCACCATCTCCAATCTCCCAACACACACTCACCCTCTCCAACACCCAACACACACTCACCCTTTCCAATCGCCAACACACACTCACCCTCTCCAATCCCTAACACACACTCAACCACTCCAATCCCCAACACACACTCACCCTCTCCAATCCCCAACACACACTCACCCACTCCAATCCCCAACACACACTCACCCTCTCCATTCCGCAACACACTCACCCTCTCCAATCCCCCCAACACATGCTCACACTCTCCAACCTCCCAGCTCACACTGACCCTCTCCAATCTCCCAAAAGACACTCGACGTCTCCAATTTCCCAACACACACTCACCCTCTCCAATCACCCCCAACACACACTCATTCTCTCCAATCCCCAACACACACTCACCCTTTCCAATCCCCAACACACACTCACCCTCTCCAATCCCCAGCTCACACTCACCCTCTCCAATCCCCCCAACACACACTCACCCTCTCCAACCTCCCAGCTCACACTCACCCTCTCCAATCCCCAACACACACTCACCCTCTCCAACCTCCCAACACACACTCACCCTCTCCAATCCCCAACACACACACTCACTCTCTCCAATCCCCAACACACTCACCCTCTCCAATCCGCAACACACACTTACTCTCTCCAACCTCCCAACTCACACTCACTCTCTCCAATCACCCAACACATACTCACCCTCCAATCACCAACACACACACACACCTTCTCCAATCCCCAACACACACACACGCTCTCCAATCCCCAGCACACACTCTCTCTCTCCAATCCCCAACACACACTCACCCTCTCCTACCCCAACACACACTAACTCTCTCCAATCCACAACACACACTCATCCTCTCCAATCCCCAACACCCACTCACCCTCTCCAATCCCCAACACACACTCACCCTCTCCAATCCCCAACACACTCTCACCCTCTCCAATCACCCAACACACACTCACCCACTCCCATCCCCACACACTCACCCTCTCCAATCCCCCAACACACACTCACCCTCTCCAATCCCCAACACACACTCACCCTCTCCAATCCCCCAACACACACTCACCCTCTCCAATCACCCAACACACACTCACCCTCTCCAATCACCCAACACACACTCACCCTCTCCAACCCCCAACACACACTCACCCTCTCCAATCCCCAACACACACTCACCCTCTCCAATCACCCAACACACACTCACCCTCTCCAACCCCCAACATACACTCACCCTCTCCAATTCCCAACACACACTCACCCTCTCCAATCCCCAACACACACTGACCCTTTCCAATCACCCCCAACACGCACTCATTCTCTCCAATCCCGAACACACACTCACCCTTTCCAATCCCCAACACACACTCACCCTCTTCAATCCCCAACACACACTCACCCTCTCCAATCCCCAACACACACTCACCCTCTCCAATCACCCCAACACACACTCATTCTCTCCAATCTCGAACACACACTCACCCTTTCCAATCCCCAACACACACTCACCCTCTCCAACCCCCAACACACACTCACCCTGTCCAATCCCCAACTCACACTCATACTCTCCAATCCCCAACACACACTCACCCTCTCCAATCCCGAACACTCACTTACCCTCTCCAATCCCCAACACACACACTCACTCTCTCCAATCCCCAACACACACTTACTCTCTCCAACCTCCCAACTTACACTCACTCTGTCCAACCTCCCAACTCACACTCACTCTCTCCAATCTCCCAACACACACTCACCCTCCAATCACCAACACACACACACGCTCTCCAATCCCCAGCACACACTCACCCTCTCCAATCCCCAGCACACACTCACCCTCTCCAATCCCCAACACACACTCACCCGCTCCAATCCCCAACACACACTCACCCTTTCCAATCACCCCCAACACACACTCACTCTCTCCAATCCCGAACACACACTCACCCTTTCCAATCCCCAAAACACACTCACCCTCTCCAATCCCCAACACACACTCACCCTCTCCAACCTCCCAACACACACTCACCCTCTCCAACCCCCAACACACACTCACCCTCTCCAATCGCCAACACACACTCACCCTCTCCAATCTCCCAACACACACGAACCCTCTCCAACACCCAACACCCACTCACCCTTTTCAATCGCCAACACACTCACCCTCTCCAATCCCTAACACACACTCAACATTTCCAATCCCCAACACACACTCACCCTCTCCAATCCCCAACACACACTCACCCTCTCCAATCCCCAACACACACACTCACTCTCTCCAATCCCCAACACATTCAACCTCTTCAATCCTCAACACACACTTACTCTCTCCAACCTCCCAACTCACACTCACTCTGTCCAACCTCCCAACTCACACTCACTCTCTCCAATCACCCAACACACACTCACCCTCCAATCACGAACACACACACACACCTTCTCCAATCCCCAACACACACACGCTCTCCAATCCCCAGCACACACTCTCTCTCTCCAATCCCCAACACACACTCACCCTCTCCTACCCCAACACACACTCACCCTCTCCAGTCCCCAACACACACTCACGCTCTCCAATCCCCAACACACACTCATCCTCTCCAATCCCCAACACACACTCACCCTCTCCAATCCCCAACACACACTCACCCTCTCCAATCCCCAACACACTCTCACCCTCTCCAATCACCCAACACACACTCACCCATTCCCATCCCCACACACACTCACCCTCTCCAATCCCCCAACACACACTCACCCTCTCCAATCCGCAACACACACTCACCCTCTCCAATCCCCAACACACACTCACCCTCCTCTCCAATCCCCAACACACTCTCACCCTCTCCGATCCCCAACACACACTCAACCTCTCGTACCCCAACACACACTCACCCTCTCCAATCCCCAACACACACTCACCCTCTCCAATCCCCAACACACACTCACCCACTCCCATCCCCACACACACTCACCCTCTCCATTCCCGAACACACACTCACCCTCTCCAATCACCCAACACACACTCACCCTCTCCAACCCCCAACACACACTCACCTTCTCCAATCCCCAACTCACACTCATCCTCTCCAATCCCCAACACACACTCACCCTCTCCAATTCCCAACACACACTCACCCTCTCCAATCCCCAACACACACTCACCCTTTCCAATCACCCCCAACACACACTCATTCTCTCCAATCCCGAACACACACTCACCCTTTCCAATCCCCAACACACACTCACCCTCTCCAATCCCCAACACACACTCACCCTCTCCAATCCCCAACACACACTCACCCTCTCCAATCACCCCAACACACACTCATTCTCTCCAATCCCGAACACACACTCACCCTTTCCAATCCCCAACACACACTCACCCTCTCCAACCCCCAACACACACTCACCCTGTCCAATCCCCAACTCACACTCATCCTCTCCAATCCCCAACACACACTCACCCTCTCCAATCCCGAACACTCACTCACCCTCTCCAATCCCCAACACACACACTCACTCTCTCCAATCCCCAACACACACTTACTCTCTCCAACCTCCCAACTTACACTCACTCTGTCCAACCTCCCAACTCACACTCACTCTCTCCAATCTCCCAACACACACTCACCCTCCAATCACCAACACACACACACACACACGCTCTCCAATCCCCAGCACACACTCACCCTCTCCAATCCTCAACACACACTCACCCGCTCCAATCCCCAACACACACTCACCCTTTCCAATCACCCCCAACACACACTCACTCTCTCCAATCCCGAACACACACTCACCCTTTCCAATCCCCAACACACACTCACCCTCTACAATCCCCAACACACACTCACCCTCTCCAACCTCCCAACACACACTCACCCTCTCCAACCCCCAACACACACTCACCCTCTCCAATCGCCAACACACACTCACCCTCTCCAATCTCCCAACACACACAAACCCTCTCCAACACCCAACACCCACTCACCCTTTTCAATCGCCAACACACTCACCCTCTCCAATCCCTAACACACACTCAACATTTCCAATCCCCAACACACACTCACCCTATCCAATCCCCAACACACACTCACCCTCTCCAATCCCCAACACACACACTCACTCTCTCCAATCCCCAACACATTCAACCTCTCCAATCCCCAACACACACTTACTCTCTCCAACCTCCCAACTCACACTCACTGTCCAACCTCCCAACTCACACTCACTCTCTCCAATCACCCAACACACACTCACCCTCCAATCACCAACACACACACACACCTTCTCCAATCCCCAACACACACACACGCTCTCCAATCCCCAGCACACACTCTCTCTCTCCAATCCCCAACACACACTCACCCTCTCCTACCCCAACACACACTCACCCTCTCCAATCCCCAACACACACTCATGCTCTCCAATCCCCAACACACACTCATCCTCTCCAATCCCCAACACACACTCACCCTCTCCAATCCCCAACACACACTCACCCTCTCCAATCCCCATCACACTCTCACCCTCTCCAATCACCCAACACACACTCACCCATTCCCATCCCCACACACACTCACCCTCTCCAATCCCCCAACACACACTCACCCTCTCCAATCCGCAACACACACTCACCCTCTCCAATCCCCAACACACACTCACCCTCCTCTCCAATCCCCAACACACTCTCACCCTCTCCGATCCCCAACACACACTCAACCTCTCCTACCCCAACACACACTCACCCTCTCCAATCCCCAACACACACTCACCCTCTCCAATCCCCAACACACACTCACCCTCATCTCCAATCCCCAACACACTCTCACCCACTCCCATCCCCACACACACTCGCCCTCTCCAATCGCCCAACACACACTCACCCTCTCCAATCCCCAACACACACTCACCCTCTCCAATCACCCAACACACACTCAACCTCTCCAATCCCCAACACACTCTCACCCTCTCCAATCACCCAACACACACTCACACACTCCCATCCCCACACACACTCACCCTCTCTAATCCCCCAACACACACTCACCCTCTCCAATCACCCAACACACACTCACCCTCTCCAATCCCCAACACACAATCACCCTCTCCAATTCCCAACACATACTCACCCTCTCCAATTCCCAACACACACTCACCCTCTCCGATCCCCCACAACACACACTCACACTCTCCAATGCCCCACAACACACACTCACCCTTTCCAGTCCCCCCCAACACACACTCACCCTCTCGAATCCCCAACACACACTCACCCTCTCCAATTCCCAACACACACTCACCCTCTCCAATCACCCAACACACACTCACATTCTCCAACCTCCCAACACACACTCACCCTCTCCAATTCCCAACACACACTCACCCTCTCCAACCCCACAACACACACTCACCCTTTCCAATCCCCCCCAACACACACTCACCCTCTCCAATCCCCAACACACACTCACCCTCTCCAATTCCCAACACACACTCACCCTCTCCAATCCCCAAAACACGCTCACCCTCTCCAACCCCCAACACACACTCACCCTCTCCAATCGCCAACACACACTCACCCTCTCCAATCTCCCAACACACACAAACCCTCTCCAACACCCAACACCCACTCACCCTTTTCAATCGCCAACACACTCACCCTCTCCAATCCCTAACACACACTCAACATTTCCAATCCCCAACACACACTCACCCTATCCAATCCCCAACACACACTCACCCTCTCCAATCCCCAACACACACACTCACTCTCTCCAATCCCCAACACATTCAACCTCTCCAATCCCCAACACACACTTACTCTCTCCAACCTCCCAACTCACACTCACTGTCCAACCTCCCAACTCACACTCACTCTCTCCAATCACCCAACACACACTCACCCTCCAATCACCAACACACACACACACCTTCTCCAATCCCCAACACACACACACGCTCTCCAATCCCCAGCACACACTCTCTCTCTCCAATCCCCAACACACACTCACCCTCTCCTACCCCAACACACACTCACCCTCTCCAATCCCCAACACACACTCATGCTCTCCAATCCCCAACACACACTCATCCTCTCCAATCCCCAACACACACTCACCCTCTCCAATCCCCAACACACACTCACCCTCTCCAATCCCCATCACACTCTCACCCTCTCCAATCACCCAACACACACTCACCCATTCCCATCCCCACACACACTCACCCTCTCCAATCCCCCAACACACACTCACCCTCTCCAATCCGCAACACACACTCACCCTCTCCAATCCCCAACACACACTCACCCTCCTCTCCAATCCCCAACACACTCTCACCCTCTCCGATCCCCAACACACACTCAACCTCTCCTACCCCAACACACACTCACCCTCTCCAATCCCCAACACACACTCACCCTCTCCAATCCCCAACACACACTCACCCTCATCTCCAATCCCCAACACACTCTCACCCACTCCCATCCCCACACACACTCGCCCTCTCCAATCGCCCAACACACACTCACCCTCTCCAATCCCCAACACACACTCACCCTCTCCAATCACCCAACACACACTCAACCTCTCCAATCCCCAACACACTCTCACCCTCTCCAATCACCCAACACACACTCACACACTCCCATCCCCACACACACTCAGCCTCTCTAATCCCCCAACACACACTCACCCTCTCCAATCACCCAACACACACTCACCCTCTCCAATCCCCAACACACAATCACCCTCTCCAATTCCCAACACATACTCACCCTCTCCAATTCCCAACACACACTCACCCTCTCCGATCCCCCACAACACACACTCACACTCTCCAATGCCCCACAACACACACTCACCCTTTCCAGTCCCCCCCAACACACACTCACCCTCTCGAATCCCCAACACACACTCACCCTCTCCAATTCCCAACACACACTCACCCTCTCCAATCACCCAACACACACTCACATTCTCCAACCTCCCAACACACACTCACCCTCTCCAATTCCCAACACACACTCACCCTCTCCAACCCCACAACACACACTCACCCTTTCCAATCCCCCCCAACACACACTCACCCTCTCCAATCCCCAACACACACTCACCCTCTCCAATTCCCAACACACACTCACCCTCTCCAATCCCCAAAACACGCTCACCCTCTCCAACCCCCAACACACACTCACCCTCTCCAATCCCCAACACACACTCACCCTCTCCAATCACCCAACACACACTCACATTCTCCAACCTCCCAACACACACTCACCCTCTACAATTCCCAACACACACTCACCCTCTCCAATCCCACAACACACACTCACCCTTTCCAATCCCCCCCAACACACACTCACCCTCTCCAATCCCCAACACACACTCACCCTCTCCAATTCCCAACACACACTCACCCTCCCGAATCCCCAACACACACTCATCCTCTCCAATCCCCAACACACACTCACCCTCTCCAATCCCCAACACACACTCACCCTCTCCAATCCCCAACACACACTCACCCTCTCCAATCCCCAACACACACTCACCATCTCCAATCCCCAACACACACTCACCCACTCCCATCCCCACACAGACTCACCCACTCCAATCCCCAACACACACTCACCCTCTCCAATCACCCAACACACACTCACCCTCTCCAACCCCCAACACACACTCACCCTCTCCAATCCCCAACACACACTCACCCTCTCCAATCCCCCCCAACACACACTCACCCTCTCCAATCCCCAACACACACTCACCCTCTCCAATCACCCAACACACACTCACCCTCTCCAACCCCCAACACACACTCACCCTCTCCAATTCCCAACACACACTCACCCTCTCCAATCCACAACACAGACTCACCCTCTCCAATCCCCAACACACACTCACCCTCTCCAATCACCCAACACACACTCACCCTCTCCAATCACCAACACACACTCACCCTCTCCAATCCCTAACACACACTCACCCTCTCCAATCCCCCCCAACACACACTCACCCTCTCCAATCCCCAACACACACTCACCCTCGCCAATCACCCAACACACACTCACCCTCTCCAACCCCCAACACACACTCACCCTCTCCAATTCCCAACACACACTCACCCTCTCCAATCCCCAACGCACACTCACTCCCTCCTAACCCAACACACACTCACCCTCTCCAATCCCCAACACACACTCACACTCTCCAATCCCCAACACACACTCATCCTCTCCAACCTCCCAACACACACTCACCCTCTCCAACCCCCAACACACACACACCCTCTCCAATCCCCAACACACACTCACCCTCTCCAACCTCCCAACACACACTCACCCTCTCCAACCCCCAACACCCACTCACCCTTTCCAATCACCCCCAACACACACTCATTCTCACCATTCCCGAACACACACTCACTCTTTCCAATCCCCAACACACACTCACCCTCTCCAATCCCCAACACACACTCACCCTCTCCAACCTCCCAACACACACTCACCCACTCCAACCCCCAACACACACTCACCCTCTCCAATCGCCAACACACACTCACCCTTTCCAATCGCCAACACACACTCACCCTCTCCAATCCCTAACACACGCTCAACCTCTCCAATCCCCAACACACACTCACCCTCTCCAATCCCCAACACACACTCACCCACTCCAATCCCCAACACACACTCACCCTCTCGATTTCGCAACACACTCACCCTCTCCAATCCCCCCAACACACACTCACCCCCTCCAATCCCCAACACACACTCACCCTCTCCAACCCCCAACACACACTCACCCCCTGCAACCCCCAACACACACTCACACTCTCCAATCTCCCAACAGACACTCGCCGTCTCGAATCTCCCAACACACACTCACCCTCTCCAATCACCCCCAACACACACTCACTCTCTCCAACCCCCAGCTCACACTCACCCTCTCCAATCCCCCCAACACACACTCACCCTCTCCAACCTCCCAGCTCACACTCACCCTCTCCAATCCCCAACACACACTCACCCTCTCCAATCCCCAACACACACTCACCCTCTCCAACCTCCCAACATACACTCACCCTCTCCAATCCCCCCAACACACACTCACCCTCTCCAACCTCCCAGCTCACACTCACCCTCTCCAATCCCCAACACACACTCACCCTCTCCCATCCCCAACACACACTCACCCTCTCCAACCCCCAACACACACTTACCCTCTCCAATTGCCAACACACACTCACCCTCTCCAATCCCCAACACACACTCACCCACTCCAATCCCCAACACACTCACACTCTCCAATCCCCAACACACACTCACCCTCTCCAATCGCCAACACACACTCACACTCTCCAATCCCCCCCAACACACACTCACCCTCTCCAATCCCCAACACACTCTCACCCTCTCCAATCCCCAAAACACACTCACCCTCTCCAATCCCCAACAACCACTCACCCTCTCCAATCCCCAACACACACTCACCCTCTCCAATCCCCAACACACACACACCCTCTCCAACCTTTCCAACACACACTCACCCTCTCCAACCCCCAACACACACTCACCCTCTCCAATCGCCAACACACACTCACCCTCTCCAATCTCCCAACACACACTCACCCTCTCCAATCGCCAACACACACTCACACTCTCCAATCCCCCCCAACACACACTCACCCTCTCCAATCCCCAACACACTCTCACCCTCTCCAATCCCCAAAACACACTCAACCTCTCCAATCCCCAACAACCACTCACCCTCTCCAATCCCCAACAACCACTCACCCTCTCCAATCCCCAACACACACTCTCTCCAATCCCCAACACACTCACCCTCTCCAATCCCCAACACACACTCACCCACTCCCATCCCCACACACACTCGCCCTCTCCAATCCCCCAACACACACTCACCCACTCCAATCCCCAACACACACTCACCCTCTCCAATCACCCAACACACACTCACCCTCTGCAATCGCCAACACACACTCACACTCTCCAATCCCCCCCAACACACACTCACCCTCTCCAATCCCCAACACACTCTCACCCTCTCCAATCCCCAAAACACACTCACCCTCTCCAATCCCCAACAACCACTCACCCTCTCCAATCCCCAACAACCACTCACCCTCTCCAATCCCCAACACACACTCTCTCCAATCCCCAACACACTCACCCTCTCCAATCCCCAACACACACTCACCCACTCCCAACCCCACACACACTCGCCCTCTCCAATCCCCCAACACACACTCACCCTCTCCAATCCCCAACACACACTCACCCTCTCCAATCACCCAACACACACTCACCCTCTCCAATCCCCAACACACTCTCACCCTCTCCAATCACCCAACACACACTCACCCTCTCCAATCACCCAACACACACTCACCCTCTCCAATCCCCAACACACAATCACCCTCTCCAATTCCCAACACATACTCACCCTCTCCAATTCCCAACACACACTCACCCTCTCCGATCCCCCACAACACACACTCACACTCTCCAATGCCCCACAACACACACTCACCCTTTCCAATCCCCCCCAACACACACTCACCCTCTGCAATCCCCAACACACACTCACCCTCTCCAATTCCCAACACACACTCACCCTCTCCAATCCCCAACACACACTCACCCTCTCCAATCACCCAACACACACTCACATTCTCCAACCTCCCAACACACACTCACCCTCTCCAATTCCCAATACACACACACCCTCTCCAATCCCACAACACACACTCACCCTTTCCAATCCCCCCCAACACACACTCACCCTCTCCAATCCCCAACACACACTCACCCTCTCCAATTCCCAACACACACTCACCCTCTCCAATCCCCAACACACACTCACCCTCTCCAATCACCCAACACACACTCACATTCTCCAACCTCCCAACACACACTCACCCTCTACAATTCCGAACACACACTCACCCTCTCCAATCCCACAACACACACTCACCCTTTCCAATCCCCCCCAACACACACTCACCCTCTCCAATCCCCAACACACACTCACCCTCTCCAATCCCCAACACACACTCACCCACTCCAATCCCCAACACACTCACACTCTCCAATCCCCAACACACACTCACCCTCTCCAATCGCCAACACACACTCACACTCTCCAATCCCCCCCAACACACACTCACCCTCTCCAATCCCCAACACACTCTCACCCTCTCCAATCCCCAAAACACACTCACCCTCTCCAATCCCCAACAACCACTCACCCTCTCCAATCCCCAACACACACTCACCCTCTCCAATCCCCAACACACACACACCCTCTCCAACCTCCCAACACACACTCACCCTCTCCAACCCCCAACACACACTCACCCTCTCCAATCGCCAACACACTCACCCTCTCCAATCTCCCAACACACACTCACCCTCTCCAATCGCCAACACACACTCACACTCTCCAATCCCCCCCAACACACACTCACCCTCTCCAATCCCCAACACACTCTCACCCTCTCCAATCCCCAAAACACACTCAACCTCTCCAATCCCCAACAACCACTCACCCTCTCCAATCCCCAACAACCACTCACCCTCTCCAATCCCCAACACACACTCTCTCCAATCCCCAACACACTCACCCTCTCCAATCCCCAACACACACTCACCCACTCCCATCCCCACACACACTCGCCCTCTCCAATCCCCCAACACACACTCACCCACTCCAATCCCCAACACACACTCACCCTCTCCAATCACCCAACACACACTCACCCTCTCCAATCGCCAACACACACTCACACTCTCCAATCCCCCCCAACACACACTCACCCTCTCCAATCCCCAACACACTCTCACCCTCTCCAATCCCCAAAACACACTCACCCTCTCCAATCCCCAACAACCACTCACCCTCTCCAATCCCCAACAACCACTCACCCTCTCCAATCCCCAACACACACTCTCTCCAATCCCCAACACACTCACCCTCTCCAATCCCCAACACACACTCACCCACTCCCAACCCCACACACACTCGCCCTCTCCAATCCCCCAACACACACTCACCCTCTCCAATCCCCAACACACACTCACCCTCTCCAATCACCCAACACACACTCACCCTCTCCAATCACCCAACACACACTCACCCTCTCCAATCCCCAACACACAATCACCCTCTCCAATTCCCAACACATACTCACCCTCTCCAATTCCCAACACACACTCACCCTCTCCGATCCCCCACAACACACACTCACACTCTCCAATGCGCCACAACACACACTCACCCTTTCCAATCCCCCCCAACACACACTCACCCTCTGCAATCCCCAACACACACTCACCCTCTCCAATTCCCAACACACACTCACCCTCTCCAATCCCCAACACACACTCACCCTCTCCAATCACCCAACACACACTCACATTCTCCAACCTCCCAACACACACTCACCCTCTCCAATTCCCAATACACACACACCCTCTCCAATCCCACAACACACACTCACCCTTTCCAATCCCCCCCAACACACACTCACCCTCTCCAATCCCCAACACACACTCACCCTCTCCAATTCCCAACACACACTCACCCTCTCCAATCCCCAACACACACTCACCCTCTCCAATCACCCAACACACACTCACATTCTCCAACCTCCCAACACACACTCACCCTCTACAATTCCGAACACACACTCACCCTCTCCAATCCCACAACACACACTCACCCTTTCCAATCCCCCCCAACACACACTCACCCTCTCCAATCCCCAACACACACTCACCCTCTCCAATCCCCAACACACACTCACCCACTCCAATCCCCAACACACTCACACTCTCCAATCCCCAACACACACTCACCCTCTCCAATCGCCAACACACACTCACACTCTCCAATCCCCCCCAACACACACTCACCCTCTCCAATCCCCAACACACTCTCACCCTCTCCAATCCCCAAAACACACTCACCCTCTCCAATCCCCAACAACCACTCACCCTCTCCAATCCCCAACACACACTCACCCTCTCCAATCCCCAACACACACACACCCTCTCCAACCTCCCAACACACACTCACCCTCTCCAACCCCCAACACACACTCACCCTCTCCAATCGCCAACACACACTCACCCTCTCCAATCTCCCAACACACACTCACCCTCTCCAATCGCCAACACACACTCACACTCTCCAATCCCCCCCAACACACACTCACCCTCTCCAATCCCCAACACACTCTCACCCTCTCCAATCCCCAAAACACACTCAACCTCTCCAATCCCCAACAACCACTCACCCTCTCCAATCCCCAACAACCACTCACCCTCTCCAATCCCCAACACACACTCTCTCCAATCCCCAACACACTCACCCTCTCCAATCCCCAACACACACTCACCCACTCCCATCCCCACACACACTCGCCCTCTCCAATCCCCCAACACACACTCACCCACTCCAATCCCCAACACACACTCACCCTCTCCAATCACCCAACACACACTCACCCTCTCCAATCGCCAACACACACTCACACTCTCCAATCCCCCCCAACACACACTCACCCTCTCCAATCCCCAACACACTCTCACCCTCTCCAATCCCCAAAACACACTCACCCTCTCCAATCCCCAACAACCACTCACCCTCTCCAATCCCCAACAACCACTCACCCTCTCCAATCCCCAACACACACTCTCTCCAATCCCCAACACACTCACCCTCTCCAATCCCCAACACACACTCACCCACTCCCAACCCCACACACACTCGCCCTCTCCAATCCCCCAACACACACTCACCCTCTCCAATCCCCAACACACACTCACCCTCTCCAATCACCCAACACACACTCACCCTCTCCAATCCCCAACACACACTCACCCTCTCCAATCACCCAACACACACTCACCCTCTCCAATCACCCAACACACACTCACCCTCTCCAATCCCCAACACACAATCACCCTCTCCAATTCCCAACACATACTCACCCTCTCCAATTCCCAACACACACTCACCCTCTCCGATCCCCCACAACACACACTCACACTCTCCAATGCCCCACAACACACACTCACCCTTTCCAATCCCCCCCAACACACACTCACCCTCTGCAATCCCCAACACACACTCACCCTCTCCAATTCCCAACACACACTCACCCTCTCCAATCCCCAACACACACTCACCCTCTCCAATCACCCAACACACACTCACATTCTCCAACCTCCCAACACACACTCACCCTCTCCAATTCCCAATACACACACACCCTCTCCAATCCCACAACACACACTCACCCTTTCCAATCCCCCCCAACACACACTCACCCTCTCCAATCCCCAACACACACTCACCCTCTCCAATTCCCAACACACACTCACCCTCTCCAATCCCCAACACACACTCACCCTCTCCAATCACCCAACACACACTCACATTCTCCAACCTCCCAACACACACTCACCCTCTACAATTCCGAACACACACTCACCCTCTCCAATCCCACAACACACACTCACCCTTTCCAATCCCCCCCAACACACACTCACCCTCTCCAATCCCCAACACACACTCACCCTCTCCAATTCCCAACACACACTGACCCTCTCCAATCCCCAACACACACTCACCCTCTCCAATCCCCAACACACACTCACCCACTCCCATCCCCACACAGACTCACCCTCTCCAATACCCAACACACACTCACCCTCTCCAATCACCCAACACACACTCACCCTCTCCAACCCCCAACACACACTCACCCTCTCCAATCCCCAACACACACTCACCCTCTCCAATCCCCCCCAACACACACTCACCATCTCCATCCCCAACACACACTCACCCTCTCCAATCACCCAACACACACTCACCCTCTCCAACCCCCAACACACACTCACCCTCTCCAATTCCCAACACACACTCACCCTCTCCAATCCACAACACACACTCACCCTCTCCAATCCCCAACACACACTCACCCTCTCCAATCACCCAACACACACTCACCCTCTCCAACCCCCAAAACACACTCACCCTCTCCAATCCCCAACACACACTCACCCTCTCCAATCCCCCCCAACACACACTCACCCTCTCCAATCCCCAACACACACTCACCCTCACCAATCCCCAACGCACACTCACCCCCTCCTACCCCAACACACACTCACCCTCTCCAATCCCCAACACACACTCACACTCTCCAATCCCCAACACACACTCATCCTCTCCAACCTCCCAACACACACTCACCCTCTCCAATCCCCAACACACACTCACCCTCTCCAACCTCCCAACACACACTCACCCTCTCCAACCCCCAACACACACTCACCCTTTCCAATCACCCCCAACACACACTCATTCTCACCATTCCCGAACACACACTCACCCTTTCCAATCCCCAACACACACTCACCCTCTCCAATCCCCAACACACACTCACCCTCTCCAATCCCCAACACACACTCACCCTCTCCAACCTCCCAGCTCACACTCACCCTCTCCAATCCCCAACACACACTCACCCTCTCCCATCCCCAACACACACTCACCCTCTCCAACCCCCAACACACACTTACCCTCTCCAATTGCCAACACACACTCACCCTCTCCAATCCCCAACACACACTCACACACTCCAATCCCCAACACACACTCACCCTCTCCAATCGCCAACACACACTCACACTCTCCAATCCCCCCCAACACACACTCACCCTCTCCAATCCCCAACACACTCTCACCCTCTCCAATCCCCAAAACACAATCACCCTCTCCAATCCCCAACAACCACTCACCCTCTCCAATCCCCAACACTCACTCACCCTCTCCAATCCCCAACACACACTCACCCTCTCCAACCTCCCAACACACACTCACCCTCTCCAACCCCCAACACACACTCACCCTCTCCAATCGCCAACACACACTCACCCTCTCCAATCTCCCAACACACACTCACCCTCTCCAATCGCCAACACACACTCACACTCTCCAATCCCCCCCAACACACACTCACCCTTTCCAATCCCCAACACACTCTCACCCTCTCCAATCCCCAAAACACACTCACCCTCTCCAATCCCCAACAACCACTCACCCTCTCCAATCCCCAACAACCACTCACCCTCTCCAATCCCCAACACACACTCTCTCCAATCCCCAACACACTCACCCTCTCCAATCCCCAACACACACTCACCATCTCCAATCCCCAACACACACTCACCCACTCCCATCCCCACACAGACTCACCCACTCCAATCCCCAACACACACTCACCCTCTCCAATCACCCAACACACACTCACCCTCTCCAACCCCCAACACACACTCACCCTCTCCAATCCCCAACACACACTCACCCTCTCCAATCCCCCCCAACACACACTCACCCTCTCCAATCCCCAACACACACTCACCCTCTCCAATCACCCAACACACACTCACCCTCTCCAACCCCCAACACACACTCACCCTCTCCAATTCCCAACACACACTCACCCTCTCCAATCCACAACACAGACTCACCCTCTCCAATCCCCAACACACACTCACCCTCTCCAATCACCCAACACACACTCACCCTCTCCAATCCCCAACACACACTCACCCTCTCCAATCCCTAACACACACTCACCCTCTCCAATCCCCCCCAACACACACTCACCCTCTCCAATCCCCAACACACACTCACCCTCGCCAATCACCCAACACACACTCACCCTCTCCAACCGCCAACACACACTCACCCTCTCCAATTCCCAACACACACTCACCCTCTCCAATCCCCAACGCACACTCACTCCCTCCTAACCCAACACACACTCACCCTCTCCAATCCCCAACACACACTCACACTCTCCAATCCCCAACACACACTCATCCTCTCCAACCTCCCAACACACACTCACCCTCTCCAACCCCCAACACACACACACCCTCTCCAATCCCCAACACACACTCACCCTCTCCAACCTCCCAACACACACTCACCCTCTCCAACCCCCAACACCCACTCACCCTTTCCAATCACCCCCAACACACACTCATTCTCACCATTCCCGAACACACACTCACTCTTTTCAATCCCCAACACACACTCACCCTCTCCAATCCCCAACACACACTCACCCTCTCCAACCTCCCAACACACACTCACCCACTCCAACCCCCAACACACACTCACCCTCTCCAATCGCCAACACACTCACCCTTTCCAATCGCCAACACACACTCACCCTCTCCAATCCCTAACACACGCTCAACCTCTCCAATCCCCAACACACACTCACCCTCTCCAATCCCCAACACACACTCACCCACTCCAATCCCCAACACACACTCACCCTCTCGATTTCGCAACACACTCACCCTCTCCAATCCCCCCAACACACACTCACCCCCTCCAATCCCCAACACACACTCACCCTCTCCAACCCCCAACACACACTCACCCCCTGCAACCCCCAACACACACTCACACTCTCCAATCTCCCAACAGACACTCGCCGTCTCGAATCTCCCAACACACACTCACCCTCTCCAATCACCCCCAACACACACTCACTCTCTCCAACCCCCAGCTCACACTCACCCTCTCCAATCCCCCCAACACACACTCACCCTCTCCAACCTCCCAGCTCACACTCACCCTCTCCAATCCCCAACACACACTCACCCTCTCCAATCCCCAACACACACTCACCCTCTCCAACCTCCCAACATACACTCACCCTCTCCAATCCCCCCAACACACACTCACCCTCTCCAACCTCCCAGCTCACACTCACCCTCTCCAATCCCCAACACACACTCACCCTCTCCCATCCCCAACACACACTCACCCTCTCCAACCCCCAACACACACTTACCCTCTCCAATTGCCAACACACACTCACCCTCTCCAATCCCCAACACACACTCACCCACTCCAATCCCCAACACACTCAAACTCTCCAATCCCCAACACACACTCACCCTCTCCAATCGCCAACACACACTCACACTCTCCAATCCCCCCCAACACACACTCACCCTCTCCAATCCCCAACACACTCTCACCCTCTCCAATCCCCAAAACACACTCACCCTCTCCAATCCCCAACACACTCTCACCCTCTCCAATCCCCAAAACACAATCACCCTCTCCAATCCCCAACAACCACTCACCCTCTCCAATCCCCAACACTCACTCACCCTCTCCAATCCCCAACACACACTCACCCTCTCCAACCTCCCAACACACACTCACCCTCTCCAACCCCCAACACACACTCACCCTCTCCAATCGCCAACACACACTCACCCTCTCCAATCTCCCAACACACACTCACCCTCTCCAATCGCCAACACACACTCACACTCTCCAATCCCCCCCAACACACACTCACCCTTTCCAATCCCCAACACACTCTCACCCTCTCCAATCCCCAAAACACACTCACCCTCTCCAATCCCCAACAACCACTCACCCTCTCCAATCCCCAACAACCACTCACCCTCTCCAATCCCCAACACACACTCTCTCCAATCCCCAACACACTCACCCTCTCCAATCCCCAACACACACTCGCCATCTCCAATCCCCAACACACACTCACCCACTCCCATCCCCACACAGACTCACCCACTCCAATCCCCAACACACACTCACCCTCTCCAATCACCCAACACACACTCACCCTCTCCAACCCCCAACACACACTCACCCTCTCCAATCCCCAACACACACTCACCCTCTCCAATCCCCCCCAACACACACTCACCCTCTCCAATCCCCAACACACACTCACCCTCTCCAATCACCCAACACACACTCACCCTCTCCAACCCCCAACACACACTCACCCTCTCCAATTCCCAACACACACTCACCCTCTCCAATCCACAACACAGACTCACCCTCTCCAATCCCCAACACACACTCACCCTCTCCAATCACCCAACACACACTCACCCTCTCCAATCCCCAACACACACTCACCCTCTCCAATCCCTAACACACACTCACCCTCTCCAATCCCCCCCAACACACACTCACCCTCTCCAATCCCCAACACACACTCACCCTCGCCAATCACCCAACACACACTCACCCTCTCCAACCGCCAACACACACTCACCCTCTCCAATTCCCAACACACACTCACCCTCTCCAATCCCCAACGCACACTCACTCCCTCCTAACCCAACACACACTCACCCTCTCCAATCCCCAACACACACTCACACTCTCCAATCCCCAACACACACTCATCCTCTCCAACCTCCCAACACACACTCACCCTCTCCAACCCCCAACACACACACACCCTCTCCAATCCCCAACACACACTCACCCTCTCCAACCTCCCAACACACACTCACCCTCTCCAACCCCCAACACCCACTCACCCTTTCCAATCACCCCCAACACACACTCATTCTCACCATTCCCGAACACACACTCACTCTTTTCAATCCCCAACACACACTCACCCTCTCCAATCCCCAACACACACTCACCCTCTCCAACCTCCCAACACACACTCACCCACTCCAACCCCCAACACACACTCACCCTCTCCAATCGCCAACACACACTCACCCTTTCCAATCGCCAACACACACTCACCCTCTCCAATCCCTAACACACGCTCAACCTCTCCAATCCCCAACACACACTCACCCTCTCCAATCCCCAACACACACTCACCCACTCCAATCCCCAACACACACTCACCCTCTCGATTTCGCAACACACTCACCCTCTCCAATCCCCCCAACACACACTCACCCCCTCCAATCCCCAACACACACTCACCCTCTCCAACCCCCAACACACACTCACCCCCTGCAACCCCCAACACACACTCACACTCTCCAATCTCCCAACAGACACTCGCCGTCTCGAATCTCCCAACACACACTCACCCTCTCCAATCACCCCCAACACACACTCACTCTCTCCAACCCCCAGCTCACACTCACCCTCTCCAATCCCCCCAACACACACTCACCCTCTCCAACCTCCCAGCTCACACTCACCCTCTCCAATCCCCAACACACACTCACCCTCTCCAATCCCCAACACACACTCACCCTCTCCAACCTCCCAACATACACTCACCCTCTCCAATCCCCCCAACACACACTCACCCTCTCCAACCTCCCAGCTCACACTCACCCTCTCCAATCCCCAACACACACTCACCCTCTCCCATCCCCAACACACACTCACCCTCTCCAACCCCCAACACACACTTACCCTCTCCAATTGCCAACACACACTCACCCTCTCCAATCCCCAACACACACTCACCCACTCCAATCCCCAACACACTCAAACTCTCCAATCCCCAACACACACTCACCCTCTCCAATCGCCAACACACACTCACACTCTCCAATCCCCCCCAACACACACTCACCCTCTCCAATCCCCAACACACTCTCACCCTCTCCAATCCCCAAAACACACTCACCCTCTCCAATCCCCAACAACCACTCACCCTCTCCAATCCCCAACACACACTCACCCTCTCCAATCCCCAACACACACACACCCTCTCCAACCTCCCAACACACACTCACCCTCTCCAACCCCCAACACACACTCACCCTCTCCAATCGCCAACACACACTCACCCTCTCCAATCTCCCAACACACACTCACCCTCTCCAATCGCCAACACACACTCACACTCTCCAATCCCCCCCAACACACACTCACCCTCTCCAATCCCCAACACACTCTCACCCTCTCCAATCCCCAAAACACACTCACCCTCTCCAATCCCCAACAACCACTCACCCTCTCCAATCCCCAACAACCACTCACCCTCTCCAATCCCCAACACACACTCTCTCCAATCCCCAACACACTCACCCTCTCCAATCCCCAACACACACTCACCCACTCCCATCCCCACACACACTCGCCCTCTCCAATCCCCCAACACACACTCACCCACTCCAATCCCCAACACACACTCACCCTCTCCAATCACCCAACACACACTCACCCTCTCCAATCGCCAACACACACTCACACTCTCCAATCCCCCCCAACACACACTCACCCTCTCCAATCCCCAACACACTCTCACCCTCTCCAATCCCCAAAACACACTCACCCTCTCCAATCCCCAACAACCACTCACCCTCTCCAATCCCCAACAACCACTCACCCTCTCCAATCCCCAACACACACTCTCTCCAATCCCCAACACACTCACCCTCTCCAATCCCCAACACACACTCACCCACTCCCAACCCCACACACACTCGCCCTCTCCAATCCCCCAACACACACTCACCCTCTCCAATCCCCAACACACACTCACCCTCTCCAATCACCCAACACACACTCACCCTCTCCAATCCCCAACACACTCTCACCCTCTCCAATCACCCAACACACACTCACCCTCTCCAATCACCCAACACACACTCACCCTCTCCAATCCCCAACACACAATCACCCTCTCCAATTCCCAATACATACTCACCCTCTCCAATTCCCAACACACACTCACCCTCTCCGATCCCCCACAACACACACTCACACTCTCCAATGCCCCACAACACACACTCACCCTTTCCAATCCCCCCCAACACACACTCACCCTCTGCAATCCCCAACACACACTCACCCTCTCCAATTCCCAACACACACTCACCCTCTCCAATCCCCAACACACACTCACCCTCTCCAATCACCCAACACACACTCACATTCTCCAACCTCCCAACACACACTCACCCTCTCCAATTCCCAATACACACACACCCTCTCCAATCCCACAACACACACTCACCCTTTCCAATCCCCCCCAACACACACTCACCCTCTCCAATCCCCAACACACACTCACCCTCTCCAATTCCCAACACACACTCACCCTCTCCAATCCCCAACACACACTCACCCTCTCCAATCACCCAACACACACTCACATTCTCCAACCTCCCAACACACACTCACCCTCTACAATTCCGAACACACACTCACCCTCTCCAATCCCACAACACACACTCACCCTTTCCAATCCCCCCCAACACACACTCACCCTCTCCAATCCCCAACACACACTCACCCTCTCCAATTCCCAACACACACTCACCCTCTCCATTCCCCAACACACACTCATCCTCTCCAATCCCCAACACAGACTCACCCTCTCCAATCCCCAACACACACTGACCCTCTCCAATCCCCAACACACACTCACCCTCTCCAATCCCCAACACACACTCACCCTCTCCAATCCCCAACACACACTCACCCACTCCCATCCCCACACAGACTCACCCTCTCCAATACCCAACACACACTCACCCTCTCCAATCACCCAACACACACTCACCCTCTCCAACCCCCAACACACACTCACCCTCTCCAATCCCCAACACACACTCACCCTCTCCAATCCCCCCCAACACACACTCACCATCTCCATCCCCAACACACACTCACCCTCTCCAATCACCCAACACACACTCACCCTCTCCAACCCCCAACACACACTCACCCTCTCCAATTCCCAACACACACTCACCCTCTCCAATCCACAACACACACTCACCCTCTCCAATCCCCAACACACACTCACCCTCTCCAATCACCCAACACACACTCACCCTCTCCAACCCCCAACACACACTCACCCTCTCCAATCCCCAACACACACTCACCCTCTCCAATCCCCCCCAACACACACTCACCCTCTCCAATCCCCAACACACACTCACCCTCACCAATCCCCAACGCACACTCACCCCCTCCTACCCCAACACACACTCACCCTCTCCAATCCCCAACACACACTCACACTCTCCAATCCCCAACACACACTCATCCTCTCCAACCTCCCAACACACACTCACCCTCTCCAATCCCCAACACACACTCACCCTCTCCAACCTCCCAACACACACTCACCCTCTCCAACCCCCAACACACACTCACCCTTTCCAATCACCCCCAACACACACTCATTCTCACCATTCCCGAACACACACTCACCCTTTCCAATCCCCAACACACACTCACCCTCTCCAATCCCCAACACACACTCATCCTCTCCAATCCCCAACACACACTCACCCTCTCCAACCTCCAGGCTCACACTCACCCTCTCCAATCCCCAACACACACTCACCCTCTCCCATCCCCAACACACACTCACCCTCTCCAACCCCCAACACACACTTACCCTCTCCAATTGCCAACACACACTCACCCTCTCCAATCCCCAACACACACTCACACACTCCAATCCCCAACACACACTCACCCTCTCCAATCGCCAACACACACTCACACTCTCCAATCCCCCCCAACACACACTCACCCTCTCCAATCCCTAACACACTCTCACCCTCTCCAATCCCCAAAACACAATCACCCTCTCCAATCCCCAACAACCACTCACCCTCTCCAATCCCCAACACTCACTCACCCTCTCCAATCCCCAACACACACTCACCCTCTCCAACCTCCCAACACACACTCACCCTCTCCAACCCCCAACACACACTCACCCTCTCCAATCGCCAACACACACTCACCCTCTCCAATCTCCCAACACACACTCACCCTCTCCAATCGCCAACACACACTCACACTCTCCAATCCCCCCCAACACACACTCACCCTTTCCAATCCCCAACACACTCTCACCCTCTCCAATCCCCAAAACACACTCACCCTCTCCAATCCCCAACAACCACTCACCCTCTCCAATCCCCAACAACCACTCACCCTCTCCAATCCCCAACACACACTCTCTCCAATCCCCAACACACTCACCCTCTCCAATCCCCAACACACACTCACCCACTCCCATCCCCACACACACTCGCCCTCTCCAATCCCCAACACACACTCACCCTCTCCAATCACCCAACACTCACTCACCCTCTCCAATCCCCAACACACTCTCACCCTCTCCAATCACCCAACACACACTCACACACTCCCATCCCCACACACACTCACCCTCTCCAATCCCCCAACACACACTCACCCTCTCCAATCACCCAACACACACTCACCCTCTCCAATCCCCAATACACAATCACCCTCTCCAATTCCCAACACATACTCACCCTCTCCAATTCCCAACACACACTCACCCTCTCCGATCCCCCACAACACACACTCACACTCTCCAATGCCCCACAACACACACTCACCCTTTCCAGTCCCCCCCAACACACACTCACCCTCTCCAATCCCCAACACACACTCATCCTCTCCAATCCCCAACACACACGCACCCTCTCCAATCCCCAACACACACTCACCCTCTCCAATCCCCAACACACACACACCCTCTCCAATCCCCAACACACACTCACCCTCTCCAATCCCCAACACACACTCACCCTCTCCAATCCCCAACACACACTCACCCTCTCCAATCACCCAACACACACTCACCCTCTCCAACCCCCAACACACACTCACCCTCTCCAATCCCCAACACACACTCACCCTCTCCAATCCCCCCCAACACACACTCACCCTCTCCAATCCCCAACACACACTCACCCTCTCCAATCACCCAACACACACTCACCCTCTCCAACCCCCAACACACACTCACCCTCTCCAATTCCCAACACACACTCACCCTCTCCAATCCACAACACACACTCACCCTCTCCAATCCCCAACACACACTCACCCTCTCCAATCACCCAACACACACTCACCCTCTCCAACCCCCAACCCACACTCACCCTCTCCAATCCCCAACACACACTCACCCTCTCCAATCCCCCCCAACACACACTCACCCTCTCCAATCCCCAACACACACTCACCCTCGCCAATCACCCAACACACACTCACCCTCTCCAACCCCCAACACACACTAACCCTCTCCAATCCCCAACGCACACTCACCCCCTCCTACCCCAACACACACTCACCCACTCCAATCCCCAACACACACTCACACTCTCCAATCCCCAACACACACTCACCCACTCCCATCCCCACACAGACTCACCCTCTCCAATCCCCAACACACACTCACCCTCTCCAATCACCCAACACACACTCACCCTCTCCAACCCCCAACACACACTCACCCTCTCCAATCCCCAACACACACTCACCCTCTCCAATCCCCCCCAACACACACTCACCCTCTCCAATCCCCAACACACACTCACCCTCTCCAATCACCCAACACACACTCACCCTCTCCAACCCCCAACACACACTCACCCTCTCCAATTCCCAACACACACTCACCCTCTCCAATCCACAACACACACTCACCCTCTCCAATCCCCAACACACACTCAGCCTCTCCAATCACCCAACACACACTCACCCTCTCCAACCCCCAACACACACTCACCCTCTCCAATCCCCAACACACACTCACCCTCTCCAATCCCCCCAACACACACTCACCCTCTCCAATCCCCAACACACACTCACCCTCGCCAATCACCCAACACACACTCACCCTCTCCAACCCCCAACACACACTAACCCTCTCCAATTCCCAACACACACTCACCCTCTCCAATCCCCAATGCACACTCACCCCCTCCTACCCCAACACACACTCACCCACTCCAATCCCCAACACACACTCACACTCTCCAATCCCCAACACACACTCATCCTCTCCAACCTCCCAACACACACTCACCCTCTCCAACCCCCAACACACACACACCCTCTCCAATCCCCAACACACACTCACCCTGTCCAACCTCCCAACACACACTCACCCTCTCCAACCCCCAACACACACTCACCCTTTCCAATCACCCCCAACACACACTCATTCTCACCATTCCCGAACACACACTCACCCTTTCCAATCCCCAACACAAACTCACCCTCTCCAATCCCCAACACACACTCACCCTCTCCAACCTCCCAACACACACTCACCCACTCCAACCCCCAACACACACTCACCCTCTCCAATCGCCAACACACACTCACCCTCTCCAATCTCCCAACACACACTCACCCTTTCCAATCGCCAACACACACTCACCCTCTCCAATCCTTAACACACACTCAACCTCTCCAATCCGCAACACACACTCACCCTCTCCAATCCCCAACACACACTCACCCACTCCAATCCCCAACACACACTCACCCTCTCCAATCCCTCCAACACACACTCACCCTCTCCAACCTCCCAGCTCACACTCACCCTCTCCAATCCCCAACACACACTCACCCTCTCCAATCCCCAACACACACTCACCCTCTCCAACCTCCCAACATACACTCACCCTCTCCAATCCCCCCAACACACACTCACCCTCTCCAACCTCCCAGCTCACACTCACCCTCTCCAATCCCCAACACACACTCACCCTCTCCCATCCCCAACACACACTCACCCTCTCCAACCCCCAACACACACTTACCCTCTCCAATTGCCAACACACACTCACCCTCTCCAATCCCCAACACACACTCACCCACTCCAATCCCCAACACACTCACACTCTCCAATCCCCAACACACACTCACCCTCTCCAATCGCCAACACACACTCACACTCTCCAATCCCCCCCAACACACACTCACCCTCTCCAATCCCCAACACACTCTCACCCTCTCCAATCCCCAAAACACACTCACCCTCTCCAATCCCCAACAACCACTCACCCTCTCCAATCCCCAACACACACTCACCCTCTCCAATCCCCAACACACACTCACCCTCTCCAACCTCCCAACACACACTCACCCTCTCCAACCCCCAACACACACTCACCCTCTCCAATCGCCAACACACACTCACCCTCTCCAATCTCCCAACACACACTCACCCTCTCCAATCGCCAACACACACTCACACTCTCCAATCCCCCCCAACACACACTCACCCTCTCCAATCCCCAACACACTCTCACCCTCTCCAATCCCCAAAACACACTCACCCTCTCCAATCCTTAACACACACGCAACCTCTCCAATCCGCAACACACACTCACCCTCTCCAATCCCCAACACACACTCACCCACTCCAATCCCCAACACACACTCACCCTCTCCAATCCCTCCAACACACACTCACCCTCTCCAACCTCCCAGCTCACACTCACCCTCTCCAATCCCCAACACACACTCACCCTCTCCAATCCCCAACACACACTCACCCTCTCCAACCTCCCAACATACACTCACCCTCTCCAATCCCCCCAACACACACTCACCCTCTCCAACCTCCCAGCTCACACTCACCCTCTCCAATCCCCAACACACACTCACCCTCTCCCATCCCCAACACACACTCACCCTCTCCAACCCCCAACACACACTTACCCTCTCCAATTGCCAACACACACTCACCCTCTCCAATCCCCAACACACACTCACCCACTCCAATCCCCAACACACTCACACTCTCCAATCCCCAACACACACTCACCCTCTCCAATCGCCAACACACACTCACACTCTCCAATCCCCCCCAACACACACTCACCCTCTCCAATCCCCAACACACTCTCACCCTCTCCAATCCCCAAAACACACTCACCCTCTCCAATCCCCAACAACCACTCACCCTCTCCAATCCCCAACACACACTCACCCTCTCCAATCCACAACACACACTCACCCTCTCCAACCTCCCAACACACACTCACCCTCTCCAACCCCCAACACACACTCACCCTCTCCAATCGCCAACACACACTCACCCTCTCCAATCTCCCAACACACACTCACCCTCTCCAATCGCCAACACACACTCACACTCTCCAATCCCCCCCAACACACACTCACCCTCTCCAATCCCCAACACACTCTCACCCTCTCCAATCCCCAAAACACACTCACCCTCTCCAATCCCCAACAACCACTCACCCTCTCCAATCCCCAACAACCACTCACCCTCTCCAATCCCCAACACACACTCTCTCCAATCCCCAACACACTCACCCTCTCCAATCCCCAACACACACTCACCCACTCCCAACCCCACACACACTCGCCCTCTCCAATCCCCCAACACACACTCACCCTCTCCAATCCCCAACACACACTCACCCTCTCCAATCACCCAACACACACTCACCCTCTCCAATCCCCAATACACTCTCACCCTCTCCAATCACCCAACACACACTCACACACTCCCATCCCCACACACACTCACCCTCTCCAATCCCCCAACACACACTCACCCTCTCCAATCACCCAACACACACTCACCCTCTCCAATCCCCAACACACAATCACCCTCTCCAATTCCCAACACATACTCACCCTCTCCAATTCCCAACACACACTCACCCTCTCCGATCCCCCACAACACACACTCACACTCTCCAATGCCCCACAACACACATTCACCCTTTCCAATCCCCCCCAACACACACTCACCCTCTGCAATCCCCAACACACACTCACCCTCTCCAATTCCCAACACACACTCACCCTCTCCAATCCCCAACACACACTCACCCTCTCCAATCACCCAACACACACTCACATTCTCCAACCTCCCAACACACACTCACCCTCTCCAATTCCCAACACACACTCACCCTCTCCAATCCCACAACAGACACTCACCCTTTCCAATCCCCCCCAACACACACTCACCCTATCCAATCCCCAACACACACTCATCCTCTCCAATTCCCAACACACACTCACCCTCTCCAACCCCCAACACACACTCACCCTCTCCAATCCCCAACACACACTCACCCTCTCCAATCCCCCCAACACACACTCACCCTCTCCAATCCCCAACACACACTCACCCTCTCCAATCACCCAACACACACTCACCCTCTCCAACCCCCAACACACACTCACCCTCTCCAATTCCCAACACACACTCACCCTCTCCAATCCACAACACACACTCACCCTCTCCAATCCCCAACACACACTCACCCTCTCCAATCACCCAACACACACTCACCCTCTCCAACCCCCAACCCACACTCACCCTCTCCAATCCCCAACACACACTCACCCTCTCCAATCCCCCCCAACACACACTCACCCTCTCCAATCCCCAACACACACTCACCCTCGCCAATCACCCAACACACACTCACCCTCTCCAACCCCCAACACACACTAACCCTCTCCAATCCCCAACGCACACTCACCCCCTCCTACCACAACACACACTCACCCACTCCAATCCCCAACACACACTCACACTCTCCAATCCCCAACACACACTCACCCACTCCCATCCCCACACAGACTCACCCTCTCCAATCCCCAACACACACTCACCCTCTCCAATCACCCAACACACACTCACCCTCTCCAACCCCCAACACACACTCACCCTCTCCAATCCCCAACACACACTCACCCTCTCCAATCCCCAACACACACTCACCCTCTCCAACCCCCCCCAACACACACTCACCCTCTCCAATCCCCAACACACACTCACCCTCTCCAATCACCCAACACACACTCACCCTCTCCAACCCCCAACAACCACTCACCCTCTCCAATCCCCAACACACACTCACCCTCTCCAATCCCCAACACACACTCACCCTCTCCAACCTCCCAACACACACTCACCCTCTCCAACCCCCAACACACACTCACCCTCTCCAATCGCCAACACACACTCACCCTCTCCAATCGCCAACACACACTCACACTCTCCAATCCCCCCCAACACACACTCACCCTCTCCAATCCCCAACACACTCTCACCCTCTCCAATCCCCAAAACACACTCACCCTCTCCAATCCCCAACAACCACTCACCCTCTCCAATCCCCAACAACCACTCACCCTCTCCAATCCCCAACACACACTCTCTCCAATCCCCAACACACTCACCCTCTCCAATCCCCAACACACACTCACCCACTCCCAACCCCACACACACTCGCCCTCTCCAATCCCCCAACACACACTCACCCTCTCCAATCCCCAACACACACTCACCATCTCCAATCCCCCAACACACACTCACCCTCTCCAATCCCCAACACACACTCACCCTCTCCAACCACCCAACTCACACGCACCCTCTCCAATCCCCAACACACTCACCCTCTCCAATCCCCAACACACACTCACCCACTCCCAACCCCACACACACTCGCCCTCTCCAATCCCCCAACACACACTCACCCTCTCCAATCCCCAACACACACTCACCCTCTCCAATCACCCAACACACACTCACACACTCCCATCCCCACACACACTCACCCTCTCCAATCCCCCAACACATACTCACCCTCTCCAATCACCCAACACACACACACCCTCTCCAATCCCCAACACACAATCACCCTCTCCAATTCCCAACACATACTCACCCTCTCCAATTCCCAACACACACTCACCCTCTCCGATCCCCCACAACACACACTCACACTCTCCAATGCCCCACAACACACATTCACCCTTTCCAATCCCCCCCAACACACACTCACCCTCTGCAATCCCCAACACACACTCACCCTCTCCAATTCCCAACACACACTCACCCTCTCCAATCCCCAACACACACTCACCCTCTCCAATCACCCAACACACACTCACATTCTCCAACCTCCCAACACACACTCACCCTCTCCAATTCCCAACACACACTCACCCTCTCCAATCCCACAACAGACACTCACCCTTTCCAATCCCCCCCAACACACACTCACCCTATCCAATCCCCAACACACACTCACCCTCTCCAATTCCCAACACACACTCACCCTCTCCAACCCCCAACACACACTCACCCTCTCCAATCCCCAACACACACTCACCCTCTCCAATCCCCCCCAACACACACTCACCCTCTCCAATCCCCAACACACACTCACCCTCTCCAATCACCCAACACACACTCACCCTCTCCAACCCCCAACACACACTCACCCTCTCCAATTCCCAACACACACTCACCCTCTCCAATCCACAACACACACTCACCCTCTCCAATCCCCAACACACACTCACCCTCTCCAATCACCCAACACACACTCACCCTCTCCAACCCCCAACCCACACTCACCCTCTCCAATCCCCAACACACACTCACCCTCTCCAATCCCCCCCAACACACACTCACCCTCTCCAATCCCCAACACACACTCACCCTCGCCAATCACCCAACACACACTCACCCTCTCCAATCCCCAACGCACACTCACCCCCTCCTACCCCAACACACACTCACCCACTCCAATCCCCAACACACACTCACACTCTCCAATCCCCAACACACACTCACCCACTCCCATCCCCACACAGACTCACCCTCTCCAATCCCCAACACACACTCACCCTCTCCAATCACCCAACACACACTCACCCTCTCCAACCCCCAACACACACTCACCCTCTCCAATCCCCAACACACACTCACCCTCTCCAATCCCCCCCAACACACACTCACCCTCTCCAATCCCCAACACACACTCACCCTCTCCAATCACCCAACACACACTCACCCTCTCCAACCCCCAACAACCACTCACCCTCTCCAATCCCCAACACACACTCACCCTCTCCAATCCCCAACACACACTCACCCTCTCCAACCTCCCAACACACACTCACCCTCTCCAACCCCCAACACACACTCACCCTCTCCAATCGCCAACACACACTCACCCTCTCCAATCTCCCAACACACACTCACCCTCTCCAATCGCCAACACACACTCACACTCTCCAATCCCCCCCAACACACACTCACCCTCTCCAATCCCCAACACACTCTCACCCTCTCCAATCCCCAAAACACACTCACCCTCTCCAATCCCCAACAACCACTCACCCTCTCCAATCCCCAACAACCACTCACCCTCTCCAATCCCCAACACACACTCTCTCCAATCCCCAACACACTCACCCTCTCCAATCCCCAACACACACTCACCCACTCCCAACCCCACACACACTCGCCCTCTCCAATCCCCCAACACACACTCACCCTCTCCAATCCCCAACACACACTCACCCTCTCCAATCACCCAACACACACTCACCCTCTCCAATCCCCAATACACTCTCACCCTCTCCAATCACCCAACACACACTCACACACTCCCATCCCCACACACACTCACCCTCTCCAATCCCCCAACACACACACTCACCCTCTCCAATCACCCAACACACACTCACCCTCTCCAATCCCCAACACACAATCACCCTCTCCAATTCCCAACACATACTCACCCTCTCCAATTCCCAACACACACTCACCCTCTCCGATCCCCCACAACACACACTCACACTCTCCAATGCCCCACAACACACATTCACCCTTTCCAATCCCCCCCAACACACACTCACCCTCTGCAATCCCCAACACACACTCACCCTCTCCAATTCCCAACACACACTCACCCTCTCCAATCCCCAACACACACTCACCCTCTCCAATCACCCAACACACACTCACATTCTCCAACCTCCCAACACACACTCACCCTCTCCAATTCCCAACACACACTCACCCTCTCCAATCCCACAACACACACTCACCCTTTCCAATCTCCCCCAACACACACTCACCCTATCCAATCCCCAACACACACTCACCCTCTCCAATTCCCAACACACACTCACCCTCTCCAACCCCCAACACACACTCACCCTCTCCAATCCCCAACACACACTCACCCTCTCCAATCCCCCCCAACACACACTCACCCTCTCCAATCCCCAACACACACTCACCCTCTCCAATCACCCAACACACACTCACCCTCTCCAACCCCCAACACACACTCACCCTCTCCAATTCCCAACACACACTCACCCTCTCCAATCCACAACACACACTCACCCTCTCCAATCCCCAACACACACTCACCCTCTCCAATCACCCAACACACACTCACCCTCTCCAACCCCCAACCCACACTCACCCTCTCCAATCCCCAACACACACTCACCCTCTCCAATCCCCCCCAACACACACTCACCCTCTCCAATCCCCAACACACACTCACCCTCGCCAATCACCCAACACACACTCACCCTCTCCAACCCCCAACACACACTAACCCTCTCCAATCCCCAACGCATACTCACCCCCTCCTACCCCAACACACACTCACCCACTCCAATCCCCAACACACACTCACACTCTCCAATCCCCAACACACACTCACCCACTCCCATCCCCACACAGACTCACCCTCTCCAATCCCCAACACACACTCACCCTCTCCAATCACCCAACACACACTCACCCTCTCCAACCCCCAACACACACTCACCCTCTCCAATCCCCAACACACACTCACCCTCTCCAATCCCCCCCAACACACACTCACCCTCTCCAATCCCCAACACACACTCACCCTCTCCAATCACCCAACACACACTCACCCTCTCCAACCCCCAACACACACTTACCCTCTCCAATTCCCAACACACACTCACCCTCTCCAATCCACAACACACACTCACCCTCTCCAATCCCCAACACACACTCACCCTCTCCAATCACCCAACACACACTCACCCTCTCCAACCCCCAACACACACTCACCCTCTCCAATCCCCAACACACACTCACCCTCTCCAATCCCCCCAACACACACACACCCTCTCCAATCCCCAACACACACTCACCCTCGCCAATCACCCAACACACACTAACCCTCTCCAATTCCCAACACACACTCACCCCCTCCAATCCCCAACGCACACTCACCCCCTCCTACCCCAACACACACTCAACCACTCCAATCCCCAACACACACTCACACTCTCCAATCCCCAACACACACTCATCCTCTCCAACCTCCCAACACACACTCACCCTCTCCAACCCCCAACACACACACACCCTCTCCAATCCCCAACACACACTCACCCTCTCCAACCTCCCAACACACACTCACCCTCTCCAACCCCCAACACACACTCACCCTTTCCAATCACCCCCAACACACACTCATTCTCACCATTCCCGAACACACACTCACCCTTTCCAATCCCCAACACACACTCACCCTCTCCAATCCCCAACACACACTCACCCTCTCCAACCTCCCAACACACACTCACCCACTCCAACCCCCAACACACACTCACCCTCTCCAATCGCCAACACACACTCACCCTCTCCAATCTCCCAACACACACTCACCCTTTCCAATCGCCAACACACACTCACCCTCTCCAATCCTTAACACACACTCAACCTCTCCAATCCGCAACACACACTCACCCTCTCCAATCCCCAACACACACTCACCCACTCCAATCCCCAACACACACTCACCCTCTTCATTTCGCAACACACTCACCCTCTCCAATCCCCCCAACAAACACTCACCCCCTCCAATCCCCAACACACACTCACCCTCTCCAACCCCCAACCCACACTCACCCCCTGCAACCCCCAACACACACTCACACTCTCCAATCTCCCAACAGACACTCGCCGTCTCGAATCTCCCAACACACACTCACCCTCTCCAATCACCCCCAACACACTCACTCTCTCCAACCCCCAGCTCACACTCACCCTCTCCAATCCCTCCAACACTCACTCACCCTCTCCAACCTCCCAGCTCACACTCACCCTCTCCAATCCCCAACACACACTCACCCTCTCCAATCCCCAACACACACTCACCCTCTCCAACCTCCCAACATACACTCACCCTCTCCAATCCCCCCAACACACACTCACCCTCTCCAACCTCCCAGCTCACACTCACCCTCTCCAATCCCCAACACACACTCACCCTCTCCCATCCCCAACACACACTCACCCTCTCCAACCCCCAACACTCACTTACCCTCTCCAATTGCCAACACACACTCACCCTCTCCAATCCCCAACACACACTCACCCACTCCAATCCCCAACACACTCACACTCTCCAATCCCCAACACACACTCACCCTCTCCAATCGCCAACACACACTCACACTCTCCAATCCCCCCCAACACACACTCACCCTCTCCAATCCCCAACACACTCTCACCCTCTCCAATCCCCAAAACACACTCACCCTCTCCAATCCCCAACAACCACTCACCCTCTCCAATCCCCAACACACACTCACCCTCTCCAATCCCCAACACACACTCACCCTCTCCAACCTCCCAACACACACTCACCCTCTCCAACCCCCAACACACACTCACCCTCTCCAATCGCCAACACACACTCACCCTCTCCAATCTCCCAACACACACTCACCCTCTCCAATCGCCAACACACACTCACACTCTCCAATCCCCCCCAACACACACTCACCCTCTCCAAACCCCAACACACTCTCACCCTCTCCAATCCCCAAAACACACTCACCCTCTCCTATCCCCAACAACCACTCACCCTCTCCAATCCCCAACAACCACTCACCCTCTCCAATCCCCAACACACACTCTCTCCAATCCCCAACACACTCACCCTCTCCAATCCCCAACACACACTCACCCACTCCCAACCCCACACACACTCGCCCTCTCCAATCCCCCAACACACACTCACCCTCTCCAATCCCCAACACACACTCACCCTCTCCAATCACCCAACACACACTCACCCTCTCCAATCCCCAATACACTCTCACCCTCTCCAATCACCCAACACACACTCACACACTCCCATCCCCACACACACTCACCCTCTCCAATCCCCCAACACACACTCACCCTCTCCAATCACCCAACACACACTCACCCTCTCCAATCCCCAACACACAATCACCCTCTCCAATTCCCAACACATACTCACCCTCTCCAATTCCCAACACACACTCACCCTCTCCGATCCCCCACAACACACACTCACACTCTCCAATGCCCCACAACACACATTCACCCTTTCCAATCCCCCCCAACACACACTCACCCTCTGCAATCCCCAACACACACTCACCCTCTCCAATTCCCAACACACACTCACCCTCTCCAATCCCCAACACACACTCACCCTCTCCAATCACCCAACACACACTCACATTCTCCAACCTCCCAACACACACTCACCCTCTCCAATTCCCAACACACACTCACCCTCTCCAATCCCACAACACACACTCACCCTTTCCAATCCCCCACAACACACACTCACCCTATCCAATCCCCAACACACACTCACCCTCTCCAATTCCCAACACACACTCACCCTCTCCAATCCCCAACACACACTCATCCTCTCCAATCCCCAACACACACTCACCCTCTCCAATCCCCAACACACACTCACCCTCTCCAATCCCCAACACACACTCACCCTCTCCAATCCCCAACACACACTCACCCTCTCCAATCCCCAACACACACTCACCCACTCCCATCCCCACACAGACTCACCCTCTCCAATCCCCAACACACACTCACCCTCTCCAATCACCCAACACACACTCACCCTCTCCAACCCCCAACACACACTCACCCTCTCCAATCCCCAACACACACTCACCCTCTCCAATCCCCCCCAACACACACTCACCCTCTCCAATCCCCAACGCACACTCACCCTCTCCAATCACCCAACACACACTCACCCTCTCCAACCCCCAACACACACTTACCCTCTCCAATTCCCAACACACACTCACCCTCTCCAATCCACAACACACACTCACCCTCTCCAATCCCCAACACACACTCACCCTCTCCAATCACCCAACACACACTCACCCTCTCCAACCCCCAACACACACTCACCCTCTCCAATCCCCAACACACACTCACCCTCTCCAATCCCCCCCAACACACACTCACCCTCTCCAATCCCCAACACACACTCACCCTCGCCAATCACCCAACACACACTCACCCTCTCCAACCCCCAACACACACTAACCCTCTCCAATTCCCAACACACACTCACCCTCTCCAATCCCCAACGCACACTCACCCCCTCCTACCCCAACACAAACTCACCCTCTCCAATCCCCAACACACACTCACACTCTCCAATCCCCAACACACACTCATCCTCTCCAACCTCCCAACACACACTCACCCTCTCCAACCCCCAACACACACTCACCCTCTCCAATCCCCAACACACACTCACCCTCTCTAACCTCCCAACACACACTCACCCTCTCCAACCCCCAACACACACTCACCCTTTCCAATCACCCCCAACACACACTCATTCTCACCATTCCCGAACACACACTCACCCTTTCCAATCCCCAACACACACTCACCCTCTCCAATCCCCAATACACACTCACCCTCTCCAACCTCCCAACACACACTCACCCACTCCAACCCCCAACACACACTCACCCTCTCCAATCGCCAACACACACTCACCCTCTCCAATCTCCCAACACACACTCACCCTTTCCAATCGCCAACACACACTCACCCTCTCCAATCCCCAATACACTCTCACCCTCTCCAATCACCCAACACACACTCACACACTCCCATCCCCACACACACTAACCCTCTCCAATCCCCCAAACACACTCACCCTCTCCAATCACCCAACACACACTCACCCTCTCCAATCCCCAACACACACTCACCCTCTCCAATTCCCAACACATACTCACCCTCTCCAATTCCCAACACACACACACCCTCTCCAATCCCCCAACACACACTCACCCTCTCCAATCACCCAACACACACTCACCCTCTCCAATCCCCAACACACAATCACCCTCTCCAATTCCCAACACATACTCACCCTCTCCAATTCCCAACACACACTCACCCTCTCCGATCCCCCACAACACACACTCACACTCTCCAATGCCCCACAACACACATTCACCCTTTCCAATCCCCCCCAACACACACTCACCCTCTGCAATCCCCAACACACACTCACCCTCCCCAATTCCCAACACACACTCACCCTCTCCAATCCCCAACACACACTCACCCTCTCCAATCACCCAACACACACTCACATTCTCCAACCTCCCAACACACACTCACCCTCACCAATCCCAACACACACTCACCCTCTCCAATCCCACAACACACACTCACCCCTTCCAATCCCCCCCCAACACACACTCACCCTATCCAATCCCCAACACACACTCACCCTCTCCAATTCCCAACACACACTCACCCACTCCAATCCCCAAAACACGCTCCACCCTCTCCAATTCCCAACACACACTCACCCTCTCCAATCCCCAACACACACTCACCCCTCTCCAACACCCAACACACACTCACATTCACCAACCTCCCAACACACACTCACCCTCTACAATCCCAACACACACTCACCCACACCCACTCCAATCCCACAACACACACTCACCCATTCCAATCCCCCCCAACACACACTCACCCTCTCCAATCCCCAACACACACTCACCCTCTCCAATTCCCAACACACACTCACCCTCTCCAATCCCCAACACACACTCATCCTCTCCAATCCCCAACACACACTCACCCTCTTCCAATCCCCAACACACACTCACCCTCTCCAATCCCCAACACACACTCACCCTCTCCAATCCCCAACCACACACTCACCCTCTCCAATCCCCAACACACACTCACCCACTCCCATCCCCACACAGACTCACCCTCTCCAATCCCCAACACACACTCACCCTCTCCAATCACCCAACACACACTCACTCTCTCCAACCCCCAACACACACTCACCCTCTCCAATCCCCAACACACACTCACCCTCTCCAATCCCCCCCAACACACACTCACCCTCTCCAATCCCCACACACACTCACCCTCTCCAATCACCCAACACACACTCACCCTCTCCAACCCCCAACACACACTCACCCTCTCCAATTCCCAACACACACTCACCCTCTCCAATCCACAACACACACTCACCCTCTCCAATCCCCAACACACACTCACCCTCTCCAATCACCCAACACACACTCACCCTCTCCAACCCCCAACACACACTCACCCTCTCCAATCCCGAACACACACTCACCCTCTCCAATCCCCCCCAACACACACTCACCCTCTCCAATCCCCAACACACACTCACCCTCGCCAATCACCCAACACACACTCACCCTCTCCAACCCCCAACACACACTCACCCTCTCCAATTCCCAACACACACTCACCCTCTCCAATCCCCAACACACACTCACCCCCTCCTACCCCAACACACACTCACCCTCTCCAATCCCCAACACACACTCACCCTCTCCAATCCCCAACACACACTCACCCTCTCCAATCACCCAACACACACTCACCCTCTCCAACCCCCAACACACACTCACCCTCTCCAATTCCCAACACACACTCACCCTCTCCAATCCACAACACACACTCACCCTCTCCAATCCCCAACACACACTCACCCTCTCCAATCACCCAACACACACTCACCCTCTCCAACCCCCAACACACACTCACCCTCTCCAATCCCGAACACACACTCACCCTCTCCAATCCCCCCCAACACACACTCACCCTCTCCAATCCCCAACACACACTCACCCTCGCCAATCACCCAACACACACTCACCCTCTCCAACCCCCAACACACACTCACCCTCTCCAATTCCCAACACACACACACCCTCTCCAATCCCCAACACACACTCACCCCCTCCTACCCCAACACACACTCACCCTCTCCAATCCCCAACACACACTCACACTCTCCAATCCCCAACACACACTCATCCTCTCCAACCTCCCAACACACACTCACCCTCTCCAATCCCCAACACACACTCATCCCTCTCCAACCTCCCAACACACACTCACCCTCTCCAACCCCCAACACACACTCACCCTTTCCAATCACCCCCAACACACACTCATTCTCACCATTCCCGAACACACACTCACCCTTTCCAATCCCCAACACACACTCACCCTCTCCAATCCCCAATACACACTCACCCTCTCCAACCTCCCAACACACACTCACCCACTCCAACCCCCAACACACACTCACCCTCTCCAATCGCCAACACACACTCACCCTCTCCAATCTCCCAACACACACTCACCCTTTCCAATCGCCAACACACACTCACCCTCTCCAATCCCCAATACACTCTCACCCTCTCCAATCACCCAACACACACTCACACACTCCCATCCCCACACACACTCACCCTCTCCAATCCCCCAACACACACTCACCCTCTCCAATCACCCAACACACACTCACCCTCTCCAATCCCCAACACACAATCACCCTCTCCAATTCCCAACACATACTCACCCTCTCCAATTCCCAACACACACTCACCCTCTCCGATCCCCCACAACACACACTCACACTCTCCAATGCCCCACAACACACATTCACACTTTCCAATCCCCCCCAACACACACTCACCCTCTGCAATCCCCAACACACACTCACCCTCTCCAATTCCCAACACACACTCACCCTCTCCAATCCCCAACACACACTCACCCTCTCCAATCACCCAACACACACTCACATTCTCCAACCTCCCAACACACACTCACCCTCTCCAATTCCCAACACACACTCACCCTCTCCAATCCCACAACACACACTCACCCTTTCCAATCCCCCCCAACACACACTCACCCTATCCAATCCCCAACACACACTCACCCTCTCCAATTCCCAACACACACTCACCCTCTCCAATCCCCAAAACACGCTCACCCTCTCCAATTCCCAACACACACTCACCCTCTCCAATCCCCAACACACACTCACCCTCTCCAATCACCCAACACACACTCACATTCTCCAACCTCCCAACACACACTCACCCTCTACAATTCACAACACACACTCACCCACTCCAATCCCACAACACACACTCACCCTTTCCAATCCCCCCCAACACACACTCACCCTCTCCAATCCCCAACACACACTCACCCTCTCCAATTCCCAACACACACTCACCCTATCCAATCCCCAACACACACTCATCCTCTCCAATCCCCAACACACACTCACCCTCTCCAATCCCCAACACACACTCACCCTCTCCAATCCCCAACACACACTCACCCTCTCCAATCCCCAACACACACTCACCCTCTCCAATCCCCAACACACACTCACCCACTCCCATCCCCACACAGACTCACCCTCTCCAATCCCCAACACACACTCACCCTCTCCAATCACCCAACACACACTCACCCTCTCCAACCCCCAACACACACTCACCCTCTCCAATCCCCAACACACACTCACCCTCTCCAATCCCCCCCAACACACACTCACCCGCTCCAATCCCCAACACACACTCACCCTCTCCAGTCACCCAACACACACTCACCCTCTCCAACCCCCAACACACACTCACCCTCTCCAATTCCCAACACACACTCACCCTCTCCAATCCACAACACACACTCACCCTCTCCAATCCCCAACACACACTCACCCTCTCCAATCACCCAACACACACTCACCCTCTCCAACCCCCAACACACACTCACCCTCTCCAATCCCCAACACACACTCACCCTCTCCAATCCCCCCCAACACACACTCACCCTCTCCAATCCCCAACACACACTCACCCTCGCCAATCACCCAACACACACTCACCCTCTCCAACCCCCAACACACACTCACCCTCTCCAATTCCCAACACACACTCACCCTCTCCAATCCCCAACGCACACTCACCCCCTCCTACCCCAACACACACTCACCCTCTCCAATCCCCAACACACACTCACACTCTCCAATCCCCAACACACACTCACTCTCTCCAACCTCCCAACACACACTCACCCTCTCCAACCCCCAACACACACTCACCCTTTCCAATCACCCCCAACACACACTCATTCTCACCATTCCCGAACACACACTCACCCTTTCCAATCCCCAACACACACTCACCCTCTCCAATCCCCAATACACACTCACCCTCTCCAACCTCCCAACACACACTCACCCACTCCAACCCCCAACACACACTCACCCTCTCCAATCGCCAACACACACTCACCCTCTCCAATCTCCCAACACACACTCACCCTTTCCAATCGCCAACACACACTCACCCTCTCCAATCCCTAACACACACTCAACCTCTCCAATCCCCAACACACACTCACCCTCTCCAATCCCCAACACACACTCACCCACTCCAATCCCCAACACACACTCACCCTCTCCATTCCGCAACACACTCACCCTCTCCAATCCCCCCAACACACACTCACCCCCTCCAATCCCCAACACACACTCACCCTCTCCAACCCCCAACACACACTCACCCCCTCCAACCCCCAACACACACTCACACTCTCCAATCTCCCAACAGACACTCGCCGTCTCGAATCTCCCAACACACACTCACCCTCTCCAATCACCCCCAACACACACTCACTCTCTCCAACCCCCAGCTCACACTCACCCTCTCCAATCCCCCCAACACACACTCACCCTCTCCAACCTCCCAGCTCACACTCACCCTCTCCAATCCCCAACACACACTCACCCTCTCCAATCCCCAACACACACTCACCCTCTCCAACCTCCCAACATACACTCACCCTCTCCAATCCCCCCAACACACACTCACCCTCTCCAACCTCCCAGCTCACACTCACCCTCTCCAATCCCCAACACACACTCACCCTCTCCAATCCCCAACACACACTCACCCTCTCCAACCCCCAACACACACTTACCCTCTCCAATTGCCAACACACACTCACCCTCTCCAACCTCCCAACACACACTCACCCTCTCCAACCCCCAACACACACTCTCCCTTTCCAATCACCCCCAACACACACTCATTCTCACCATTCCCGAACACACACTCACCCTTTCCAATCCCCAACACACACTCACCCTCTCCAATCCCCAACACACACTCACCCTCTCCAACCTCCCAACACACACTCACCCACTCCAACCCCCAACACACACTCACCCTCTCCAATCGCCAACACACACTCACCCTCTCCAATCTCCCAACACACACTCACCCCCTCCAATCCCCAACACACACTCACCCTCTCCAACCCCCAACACACACTCACCCCCTCCAACCCCCAACACACACTCACACTCTCCAATCTCCCAACAGACACTCGCCGTCTCGAATCTCCCAACACACACTCACCCTCTCCAATCACCCCCAACACACACTCACTCTCTCCAACCCCCAGCTCACACTCACCCTCTCCAATCCCCCCAACACACACTCACCCTCTCCAACCTCCCAGCTCACACTCACCCTCTCCAATCCCCAACACACACTCACCCTCTCCAATCCCCAACACACACTCACCCTCTCCAACCTCCCAGCTCACACTCACCCTCTCCAATCCCCAATACACACTCACCTTCTCCAATCCCCAACACACACTCACCCTCTCCAACCCCCAACACACACTTACCCTCTCCAATTGCCAACACACACTCACCCTCTCCAACCTCCCAACACACACTCACCCTCTCCAACCCCCAACACACACTCACCCTTTCCAATCACCCCCAACACACACTCATTCTCACCATTCCCGAACACACACTCACCCTTTCCAATCCCCAACACACACTCACCCTCTCCAATCCCCAACACACACTCACCCTCTCCAACCTCCCAACACACACTCACCCACTCCAACCCCCAACACACACTCACCCTCTCCAATCGCCAACACACACTCACCCTCTCCAATCCCCAACACACACTCACCCTCTCCAACCTCCCAACACACACTCACCCTCTCCAACCCCCAACACACACTCACCCTTTCCAATCACCCCCAACACACACTCATTCTCACCATTCCCGAACACACACTCACCCTTTCCAATCCCCAACACACACTCACCCTCTCCAATCCCCAATACACACTCACCCTCTCCAACCTCCCAACACACACTCACCCACTCCAACCCCCAACACACACTCACCCTCTCCAATCGCCAACACACACTCACCCTCTCCAATCTCCCAACACACACTCACCCTTTCCAATCGCCAACACACACTCACCCTCTCCAATCCCTAACACACACTCAACCTCTCCAATCCCCAACACACACTCACCCTCTCCAATCCCCAACACACACTCACCCACTCCAATCCCCAACACACACTCACCCTCTCCATTCCGCAACACACTCACCCTCTCCAATCCCCCCAACACACACTCACCCCCTCCAATCCCCAACACACACTCACCCTCTCCAACCCACAACACACACTCACCCCCTCCAACCCCCAACACACACTCACACTCTCCAATCTCCCAACAGACACTCGCCGTCTCGAATCTCCCAACACACACTCACCCTCTCCAATCACCCCCAACACACACTCACTCTCTCCAACCCCCAGCTCACACTCACCCTCTCCAATCCCCCCAACACACACTCACCCTCTCCAACCTCCCAGCTCACACTCACCCTCTCCAATCCCCAACACACACTCACCCTCTCCAATCCCCAACACACACTCACCCTCTCCAACCTCCCAACATACACTCACCCTCTCCAATCCCCCCAACACACACTCACCCTCTCCAACCTCCCAGCTCACACTCACCCTCTCCAATCCCCAACACACACTCACCCTCTCCAATCCCCAACACACACTCACCCTCTCCAACCCCCAACACACACTTACCCTCTCCAATTGCCAACACACACTCACCCTCTCCAACCTCCCAACACACACTCACCCTCTCCAACCCCCAACACACACTCACCCTTTCCAATCACCCCCAACACACACTCATTCTCACCATTCCCGAACACACACTCACCCTTTTCAATCCCCAACACACACTCACCCTCTCCAATCCCCAACACACACTCACCCTCTCCAACCTCACAACACACACTCACCCACTCCAACCCCCAACACACACTCACCCTCTCCAATCGCCAACACACACTCACCCTCTCCAATCTCCCAACACACACTCACCCCCCCCAATCCCCAACACACACTCACCCTCTCCAACCCCCAACACACACTCACCCCCTCCAACCCCCAACACACACTCACACTCTCCAATCTCCCAACAGACACTCACCGTCTCGAATCTCCCAACACACACTCACCCTCTCCAATCACCCCCAACACACACTCACTCTCTCCAACCCCCAGCTCACACTCACCCTCTCCAATCCCCCCAACACACACTCACCCTCTCCAACCTCCCAGCTCACACTCACCCTCTCCAATCCCCAACACACACTCACCCTCTCCAATCCCCAACACACACTCACCCTCTCCAACCTCCCAACATACACTCACCCTCTCCAATCCCCCCAACACACACTCACCCTCTCCAACCTCCCAGCTCACACTCACCCTCTCCAATCCCCAACACACACTCACCCTCTCCAATCGCCAACACACACTCACCCTCTCCAATCTCCCAACACACACTCACCCCCTCCAATCCCCAACACACACTCACCCTCTCCAACCCCCAACACACACTCACCCCCTCCAACCCCCAACACACACTCACACTCTCCAATCTCCCAACAGACACTCGCCGTCTCGAATCTCCCAACACACACTCACCCTCTCCAATCACCCCCAACACACACTCACTCTCTCCAACCCCCAGCTCACACTCACCCTCTCCAATCCCCCCAACACACACTCACCCTCTCCAACCTCCCAGCTCACACTCACCCTCTCCAATCCCCAACACACACTCACCCTCTCCAATCCCCAACACACACTCACCCTCTCCAACCTCCCAACATACACTCACCCTCTCCAATCCCCCCAACACACACTCACCCTCTCCAACCTCCCAGCTCACACTCACCCTCTCCAATCCCCAACACACACTCACCCTCTCCAATCCCCAACACACACTCACCCTCTCCAACCCCCAACACACACTTACCCTCTCCAATTGCCAACACACACTCACCCTCTCCAACCTCCCAACACACACTCACCCTCTCCAACCCCCAACACACACTCACCCTTTACAATCACCCCCAACACACACTCATTCTCACCATTCCCGAACACACACTCACCCTTTCCAATCCCCAACACACACTCACCCTCTCCAATCCCCAACACACACTCACCCTCTCCAACCTCCCAACACACACTCACCCACTCCAACCCCCAACACACACTCACCCTCTCCAATCGCCAACACACACTCACCCTCTCCAATCCCCAACACACACTCACCCTCTCCAACCTCCCAACACACACTCACCCTCTCCAACCCCCAACACACACTCACCCTTTCCAATCACCCCCAACACACACTCATTCTCACCATTCCCGAACACACACTCACCCTTTCCAATCCCCAACACACACTCACCCTCTCCAATCCCCAATACACACTCACCCTCTCCAACCTCCCAACACACACTCACCCACTCCAACCCCCAACACACACTCACCCTCTCCAATCGCCAACACACACTCACCCTCTCCAATCTCCCAACACACACTCACCCTTTCCAATCGCCAACACACACTCACCCTCTCCAATCCCTAACACACACTCAACCTCTCCAATCCCCAACACACACTCACCCTCTCCAATCCCCAACACACACTCACCCACTCCAATCCCCAACACACACTCACCCTCTCCATTCCGCAACACACTCACCCTCTCCAATCCCCCCAACACACACTCACCCCCTCCAATCCCCAACACACACTCACCCTTTCCAACCCCCAACACACACTCACCCCCTCCAACCCCCAACACACACTCACACTCTCCAATCTCCCAACAGACACTCGCCGTCTCGAATCTCCCAACACACACTCACCCTCTCCAATCACCCCCAACACACACTCACTCTCTCCAACCCCCAGCTCACACTCACCCTCTCCAATCCCCCCAACACACACTCACCCTCTCCAACCTCCCAGCTCACACTCACCCTCTCCAATCCCCAACACACACTCACCCTCTCCAATCCCCAACACACACTCACCCTCTCCAACCTCCCAACATACACTCACCCTCTCCAATCCCCCCAACACACACTCACCCTCTCCAACCTCCCAGCTCACACTCACCCTCTCCAATCCCCAACACACACTCACCCTCTCCAATCCCCAACACACACTCACCCTCTCCAACCCCAACACACACTTACCCTCTCCAATTGCCAACACACACTCACCCTCTCCAACCTCCCAACACACACTCACCCTCTCCAACCCCCAACACACACTCACCCTTTCCAATCACCCCCAACACACACTCATTCTCACCATTCCCGAACACACACTCACCCTTTCCAATCCCCAACACACACTCACCCTCTCCAATCCCCAAC